>NW_010411125.1:0-4433 GCF_000710305.1 Buceros rhinoceros silvestris | reverse complement strand
CAGAGAGACCTTATTGCAGCCTTTCAATACTTTAACGGGCCTACAAGAAAGACGGAGGAAATCTTTTTAGCAAGGCCTGTAGTAATAGGACAAGGGGCAATGATTTTAATCTGAAAGAGGGTAGATTTGGATTGGACATAAGGAAAAAAATTCTACAAGTTGCCCAGAGAATTTGTGGATGCTCCATCACTGGAAGTGTTAAAAGTCAGGTTGGATGGAGTTTTGAGCAACCTGATCTTGTGAAAGATGTCCCCAGACTAGATGATCTGTAAATGCCCCTTTCAACCCAAACCATTCTATGGTTCTATGAAGTTGTGGATGTATCACCACCAGAAAACTAACAGAAATCTGGCCTTTCCTTGAGTTTTCGGAACACATTTCATTAGGCTGATGCTGGGATTTAGACATAAATTATATCACAGATTGTTTCATCGTCTGTTTCTCAAGAAAATGCCTTATTCTACTGCTCCCTCTGCTATCCTTTTTACTTTAATCAGCGCCACTTGTAAATTGCAGTTCCTAGATCTTCATATTAATCAGTTTGCCATAAAGAGCTTACAAGAAACAATCTTTATTCTGTTTTTTTTCACTGTAAATCTGTCACCTTTCTCGATACTATCACACTGAAGTAAGTTGAGCCAGGACTCCATGAATGTACATAATTCATAAAACTCAGTGGCACTAATTATGTAAGCACGAATTATGCAGCAAATGGTGTAGCCCAACTCCCTATTCGTTATGTGGAATCTCAACATACTTCTAAGATAAAATGCTTAAAATGAACTTCATGTTTAAATCATCATTTTAGACTCTGAAGTCATATTGAAAGATGTGAATGAAGGCTGACTTATTTTTTTAAAAAATTATACTGTTATCATTATAAACAAATTACTTTCTGGCTTTAAAATGTAATTTCTTGTTAAAATAATTAAAGCTATAAAGTAAAAATATAAAACTCCAGCTGTTTTGAACATTTTCAGTTTCTCACTAGGATGGAATGACATCTTGGTTAATTGAAACTTTTGAATTAACATAATTAATCAAAAATGGAACCATAAGGAGAATGGGCTGGATTTTAAATATAGTTTTTAGTAAGGACTGACTTTTCTCAAGTTAAAATAAGTAGCATTTTTGTTTAGCTTCTTGCAGGTATAATTACTGAAGATCTGGATTCTCAGAGTTTTACATGGCTGTTTCACACTTTTATGATCTGCATAGGAAAGTCAGAAAGTCTGGCTGAATAATATTTTGCAATTTTTTGAAGTATGGAGTTTGAGATATGAAGATAGGATAGGAAAGGACTTGTTAACCAACTTCCTTATTTTCAGTCTTTACATTAAATATGTAAGATGTAATTAAAAAGCAGGAAAAAATGTTTAATGAGAACAATTAACCTGTAGTGGGAATGTGGTGAGTTGACCTTGGGTAGCTGTCAAGACACCCACCCAGTTGCCTTCTCATTCCCATTCCTTAATAGAACAACGGAATAAATAATAATAAATTTTAAAAGCTTGCGGGTGGAGATAAAGACAAGCAGATAATTTACCAATTATTGTCACAAGCAAAACAGACTCAACTTGGGAAAATGAATTTAATTTATTGGCAATTAAAAGTTGAACCGGATGATGAGAAACAAAGACAAAACCAAAACCACCTTCCTCCCAGCCACCTTTTTTCCCCTGTATGCAACTTCACTCCCTCATTCCTGACCCCTTGACTTTCTTTCTCACCAAGTGACACAGGGGAAATGGGGAATGGGGGACTGTCATCAATCCATAACAGTTCCTCTCTCCTGCTCCCTGCTCCTCGCACTTCTCCCCTGTTCCAGCATGGGTCCTCCCCATCAGCTTCAAGACAAATCTGCTCCAGCATTGTGTCCATCCTCCATGGGCTGCAGTGTGAATATCTGCTCCTGTATGGGCTCTTACACAGGCTACAGAGGAATTTGCTCCCGTGCCTGGAGTACCTGTTTCCCCATCTCTGACCTTGCAGGAGGTCAAAGATTGCTGGATTTGCAGGATTATTTCTCATGATTTCCCCTCACCGACTAAAAAAAAAAAAAAGACAAAGGAAAAACAAAAGGCTTCAGGAATGAGGGACCAGTGTGTATTACTAGGAACGCTTCGGGGAAAACAAAAAAGAAGATGGCATTGTTATGATCTGCAAGAACATAAAACATTATTGGTGAAATGAAGAAAGAAATAATCAGTTCTCTGTGCCTACAGAGGATGGAAAAAGAATCAATGTGCTTGTATTACAGCCAGGAAGATTTAAAATAGATACTAAGAAAAATTTTCAAATGGCATGGATCATGACACGCTATCATAGATTGCCTGAAGAGTTTTTGGAGTTTCAGTCATTGGAAATCGCGAAGGACGGGTTAGGCAAACATCTGTCAGAGTTGACAGGTACAGTTGATTTTGCCTGCAGGCAAAAGCATAGCGTAGATGACCTCCTGAGGTCTCTTTCAGCCTGTACGTCTCTGATTCTTGATAGACAGTGGTTTAGTCTACAAGTCTATTTATAGAATAAAGTACTCCTCAAAAAGACATTGTCAGAGATGACAATACTTTCCTGAAAATAAGTAGGTATGCATAGAAGGAGTAGAGCTCCTGGCTGAAAATGTCATCCACAAGTTTTTTCTGATTAAAAAAAAAAAAACAAACAGTTAGATTTGAATTTTCAAGAAGGTGTAGATGGGAAGCCACATTACCTCCCTCAGTATTATAAGAAAGCAAGATACTGAAACATATTTAAATGTCTACATAGACAGAACTAATTGCTTTAGTACTGGGCACTTAACGGACACTGAGGAGATGGCATATCTTTGCCTGCCTAATTGTCCCACGCTTCATCTGTACGGTCATTATAAGGAACTCAGCATTCATTAAGTGTGAGTAATCTGACCAAATATCTACAGTTACAGACATTTGCACATCTACACCCGAGACTTCTTTTGGAGTCAGTGGAGAGGAACAGGCATGCAGCACACTGTTCAGCTGACTTATTTTCAATGTCTCCTTCAGGGTGAGATCATTTGTGCCATGGAAGTACGTATTTATTTCCAGTGACTATGAAAAAACCAAGAAATGAGCAGTTGAAAAGTGGATGTTTGCATTAAACAGGTATAAATCAATGAATACCGCTCTTTCTTGGATAGATTTTCACATTATATGTAATCATCTCATAGCCTTTCACACACTTTTCCTCACACAGCGTCTGTAGAATAGGAAGAGTTGTTGGCTTCTTTTGAAAATGTGGAGATGAAGCATGGGACAGTTATGAGACTTGCTCAAGGTTGCACCAGAGAATTCAAGAGAAGAGACTCCTATATCTAAGTTTGTAAAGTCTTTGACTGTGTTCCACTGGATTGCCATTTTCTTTTTAAATAGCAAAAATGAAATTTTTAACAAAGTACGTGTTTCTGAGAGTGTCATCACCACAGACCTGTCACTCGTGCCTCCCTTGACTTTATCCCCCCAAATAAACACTAGTTTATTTAGGTTAGTTAGATTATTAAAAGAAAAGAAAACCCGCTCCGTGTGTGCAGAGGCAAGAAGTCTTTCTAATTAGGATGCCGCAAAACATTTAAGAACTGCATGACAGAAAATGATCTGGTGGTACAAGGATGGCAAATCTGCAAAAATACGAACCTTCAGAATGAGCATAATCTTGCAAGCATCCATATGGCAAAACTTTTCCTTTCCCCTGATCTGAAAATAAACGAATCATCTTCCAGGGCTAAAATACATATACACACACAGTTGTGTTCAAATGTATTCGATGGAATACCGTGTCTGTATTCACACTTACGTAACATATAAGCATATCTTAAGGTTTTATAAGCATAGACTCAGCAATCCACAAGCTTGCTTGAGTCCCAGGGTGGAGGACCATTCCCACAGTAATCGATCTTTCAAACAAATGCTCTCTCTGGCTTCTGATTTTTTAACCTTATCTCCCGCTCCTCCAGGACAGACCAGAGGAACTGGTCCCTGAGGCCAAAATCTCATTTTCTCCTACCCTAAGGACTCCTTTTCTTATTAATCCCCAGTAAAGAGCAAAATGTCAGTGCCTGAACTCTTCTCAGTGATGCGTGGAATAACCTCCACAACCAAAATCAACTGAGGAGCAACGCACCCAGACACACATATTCAGAAGTTTTTTCGGCCTGCCTTTACATATGCATACCCCTGTCCCGCTTCTGATGTAAATTAGGTCTCCTCCCCTTGCGCAGGCATGTTGTTGCTCCTGGAGGTCCTTTTGGTCTTTCAGGTGGTCCTTGAAGATGAAGTAAGGTCTTCCTCAGATCTTGCACTTTCGAACTCAGCTTCTTGCGCGTGCTCCCTGGACCCTTGGCGTTTCTCCAAACCACAAATCCAGTTTTCACCAGTTTTAATCACAAGTTCGTGTGCTTATCGGGGATAGCCAGG
>NW_010411124.1:0-6136 GCF_000710305.1 Buceros rhinoceros silvestris | reverse complement strand
ATATATATAATAGAGTATAGTTGTGCAGTTTTATTGTATATTAAATGTTTGTTTCAGTTTTTTCCGAATGCAGACCGAGGTGTGAATTTCTTCCTTCTCTTTTTTTTTAAAAAACCTCTCTGTCTTTGAATAGGACAGAAGGATTCGTTAAGGTAATTCGAGGAGTTATTAAAGTTATTATTACCTTGGTCCCTCGACCATTAACAGACCTGAAGCTCACTAACCCTCCCCAACCCTATTCCTTGCTTTTCTGTTTCCACAAGAATGCTGGGCAAGTGGCCTGGAAGTGACTTGCAGCCACTGTGCCCAAGTCTCCTGTGGGTGTGCCTCAGTAGCTCAGGTCCTAGCATGAGCCATGGTATATACTTGCACTCCTAGTCACAATGCTGAATGAAGACAATCTGAGAATATCAGTAGAGCTGAATCCTGCCAAGACCTCTTTGCACTGGCACATTTCTTCGTAGTCTGCTACTTTGCCCTTCTACATTTTTGTTAGTATAGATTAATCCAAAATAGCCTTTATCAAGAACAGTTCTTACTGCATTCTTACTGGAGGGCTTATTTCAGCCAGTCCTAAAAGATGAGGTATTTGCGTGTACAAATAGAATTTGCTTCAAACACTGTTTCCTTTGTATTTCATAACTTTACCTAAAGGACCTTTTACTTTTTGTATGAGAATGTTGATATAAGTATTTTAGTATATCACATTACATTAAAATATTGCTGTTATTTAATATATCTTTGGCACCTGGCATTTTAAATAACATAAAATTAATTAACTTGAGATGACAAACAACACTTGGATTATCAAGTTAGGCCAGAGAAAGAATTATGAATGAGTATAAGAATTTGGTAGCATTTTTTGTCCTCTGGATAATGTTGTGGAAGGATTACATCCTTATGAAAGACATACAGTTCTTCATTAATACTTTTGCCCTTGCTGTTCATAGATGGGATCTTTATTTAAACTTGACTGCCAGAAGCATGAAACCTCCTGTACTATACCCTAGGTTGTGAGAAAGCCTATAGCACGGAGCTCAAATGGCAAATTCTCCCTCCTCTCTCATTCTTGAGAGCACTTTGGAGAACTGTGTCCAGAGAGTACCTGGATGTTTTAGCCATCTGGTGGCAATCTTATGGAATTATAGGCTAAGGAGAGGGAAGCAGGAAGCAAAATGGGCCAAAATGTTTTGCCATTTAAATCACCAATGTTCCTGAAAAATCCCTGCTTTGAAAAGAAAAACAACAGCAACAAAAAATCAGATCCATTGCAAACTGCAAACTAGCGCAGGCTGGAAAGATAATTTCATCCAAAGTTGTAATCTCCTGCCAAACAAGAAAAGCAACTGAAAACATTTGGAATACACCTCTGGGCCTTCAAAGGTAGAGTTTGGGGTTTTATTTGTATTTATACGAACTAGACTTGTGGATAAAGAAGATAAAGGTATCAGAGCTCTAGTCCAAGACTGTCTCAAGGGCTGACTCATTTCCAGACGTCTACCCAAGGGATCATGCAACATTTTTTCTCCACCTATAATTTTCTCCTTTCTCTTCTAAAAAGTTCATTCAATTTTTTAAATAAGTAAGGAAAAGGGAAGTTATAATTTTTTTTTTTTATTTATTTGGAAGTTGGTAATAAGATCAACTCTAGGGTATCCCAAGCTTATGTCTGTTTGGTTTGGCTCTGTACTGGCAGGGGGACAGTCATTTTAGTCATAAGCTACACTAGCCACTCCAGAAACATTATTAAAATATTTCCTTAGAGTCCAGGGCAGCCGTCACTGGTGATGTGGCCCACTGAGGGATTTGGTAGTAGCTAGAGGATTAACCTAGGACCTGACATCAGCCCTGATCTCTAAGTCAACCTCTACAAAAGATCTTTACAGAGCTCTAAGAAATGCCTGACTTCATAAAATAAAGCTAAGAAATTTTCTCCATTGCTTTGATGTAGGCCGTTTCTTTCTTTTTTTATTCTAGACCCTTATTCTACTACCCATCGCATCAAACTTTGAGCTCATAGATGGACTTATGGTGCTGCATATACCACATGGCGGGGTCTTCTGAAATGAAAAAACAAAACAAAACAAAACAGGCTGTAAATACATGTGTGGTTATATCTTCATTTATTTGTTAGTAATCTAATGACCAGCTGTAGGATGGGATTTTATAGATTGCCTCTTAATGAAACTCTCTTTTGGGGGGAAAATAACTCCTCTCTACTACTCCTCTGCACTGTGGACCAGTCTGAATAATTCTGCCAAATCACATATCACATTTAGTTCATAGCATATCCCAAATCTGAGCATCTGCTTTCTGCCTGGAGTAAGGTTTTCTGCATGCTGACTGGCAGCCCCACAGTGTCACAGTGTATGGACTGGAGCCAGTGGGGAACTGGTGTGTCCCTCCATGTAGCATGGCCCTGGCTGGAACACATTTTCTTTCTCCAGTTTAACAGAAGACCCTCAGGAACAGCTGCCTTACCTTTCCTATAAAATTCCATAGATGTCCGCTTCTCATCTGCACTTCTGTCCTCTGTGAGACAAACTTTTCTCGTGCTCACAACATCCCTCATCGCTGATTCACCATCCAAGGGATGTCCCCCGTGCTGAGGATCTGGTGGATTCTCATTCTTCTCCTTTAGCAGATAAGGTGATCTCTCTTTGGAGTGCAGTTTTAGCAATTAGCACAGTGCAGGAGAGTTAGAAGGTGACATAAAATTTGATCTGGCAATGTGCTCTGTGCTCTGAGGTCCTGGGGGCCCTGTTGGATCTGCTTCTTTCAATGGTTGCTCAGGAGCTGGACTCAAAAGGATTTTGATATTTAGCTCTCTTAGACACCTTTGAAACTCCTAGTCTTAAAACCGTATTAGTTACTAAAATATATATGTATATGGTTTTTAAAAAGTCTGAGAGCAGCTTTTTGTACAAGCTGTAATTAACAAGCCCATTACAACTCACTGAACTGCATCTTAAAGCTAAGGTGTCTTCCTGTATGGTGTTTTTCTGTAAGGTGTTTTTCACCCTTCATGCTTTCCTCTCTGCAAATCTGTGCTGCTTCAAAATGAGAACACGCACTGGATATTTTCTCTGTAACATTTGGCTGTCCATCAGAGTGAGAGCAATGTTAGGTGTAAATCACAAGAGCATTTGTTCCAATTTAAATATTTTTTTTGTACTGGGTTTTAGACTATTCCTTCATTTATCAGCTGTTCCCATGCAGAACAGCACAAGAACATCTGTTTAAAAACAATCTGTTTATTTTATTACATCTCAAGAAGTTGTACTTTTGAAAACATACAACAATACTGGGAAAGGGAGAAGCCTTCTTATTTCTTTGAATTCACATATATGACTTAATTTGATGAAACAAGGACTGCCTAATCAGCTCACACTGCCATTTTGTTCATGTGTTGTTTCAAAGCAAAGCAAGCAAAACAGAATCTAAGGGTGAGAAGATGCCATTTCTCAATATTGCCAGGCCCAGGAAAAATGTGCAGCTAACTGAACTCTCTATTTAATGAACCACTTTTATACTTTACAATTATTTTTCTGTGGTGAAGCAGGTTGATTGTATTTCATTTTTGTTTGTGGGCTTTTTTGTTTTTTGCTTTTGAAGTTACAACATTTAGATCTTATTTAAACAGCTAAATAAAATGTATGTTAAAAATCCATGTTAAAAAATACTGGCTTCAGTATTCTATTTATTGTTGATACATGCACAACTAAATAACTGATAAATGTTAGGAGTACTCAGTGCTCAAATGTTACCGATAAAATTCTGTAAAAAAAAAATTTAATATATGCATGAATCTTCTTATTTGGCAATTTCAAAATGCTTTCTTTACTGAGTCATACAGTAGTCCTGAGAATTAATCAAGTAAAACTCTTTTCACCTCGCAGGAAGGGGAACTAAACTATAGGTAAATTAGTACCTACACACCAGACATGTAGTGCCCTCTGCATCATGTCTCAGTTACACAGAAAACAACCTGACCTGTTGTTGGTCAGCAACTGAGACCTGAGCAGTAACAGCTCGTGTTGTTTTCTGTGACCAGGATTTAGGTTTCTGATTTCTTGGTGGAAAGAAATATTGCATCAAATCCAGTATCACCCATTGCATGAGTCTATAAAGTGTTTCCAAAAGGCTCAGGCTGAGTAATAGAGCAGAGAATGTTAGACAGTTTTGCTGTTTCTCCAAAGTCTACAGTGATAAAAATAGGTTACAGAAATATGCCGGCTGTAACAGAGCCTAATTTTATTTTCAGGAAGTGCTTTGGAAGAAAATAAATTCCCTTACAATGTAAGAGCAAATGTCTTGGTTTCTGTAGGTATTGCTATTTGTAATATGCTATAGCATATTACAATTTGCTATTCCAATCACATTTTTACTTCCTTACAGCGCGATTGCTATCACCGTGTCCAGAGCAGTTAGCGTAGCTGAACATTCAGACCAGAGATTCTCAAACTATGGTACACCTGCCACGAACGAAGCATACATTTCAGAGCCCTAGGCATGTGCTGCAGCAGCAGTGTCTCCTGTGTAAGGTCTCGAATGTGCCACACTGCTTATACTTGTTGCAGGATGTGCTAGTGACTGACTCTTCCTGCTCTCCAGTGCCTGCAGGAAGATGGCCATTGCCAGACTTACACTCTTGACTTAGGACTAGCAAAGAGGACCAGCTGGGGGTGAGGAAGGGAACAGGAGGCTGGGGTTTAGCAGATTGACCATCACATAGACTCAGGGTCTCCTGGTTTGGAGAGGAGAAAGAAATAGGGGTTGTGAGTAGAAATAAGGTTATGGAGGAGAATTCTTCTCACATTCAGGTCACTTAAATGCCTTCTTTAATGGTCTTGTCTTAATACGTTCTCTGCAATGAAAAAAAAAACCAACAGATGGATGCTGAAGGACTCAGAAATACTAGATCATTTTGTTAATATGCTAAAAAACATGAACGCTGTATCAGTCCAAAATAAACTATTTTTATTGAAAATGTGTTTTCAGAACACATCTTTTGGTTAAAGTTTATAAAAATACACATGACCTGACCCCCCTTTGTGAAAGAAATATTTTTCAAGAAGAAATCCTCCCTAAACAATCAAGAATTATTTGAGACAATTTCTGCAACTCAGGGTATATTTTGTGTGCCAGTTTTGGGGATTATGGATTAAAAGGGTTCTTTTCGAAGACACCTGCAAAGTCAGCCCAAAGGCACAAAACATGAGAGTTTTACTGGTACTGTACAGAGTGCTGGCAAGCCCACTAGTTGCTGAAGTTTTTAATCCTGGTTTAGTTAAAGCAGGACACTGTTTATAAATGTCATATATCCATATATGTGCAATCTACCTACCTTATTAATTTTCCTTTTAATTTTTGGAAAAACATTGCAGTGAGGGACCAAGTACTTGCTGGCCCATCAGCATGTGTCTTCTGATGGATCATGGTTACTCAAGAACTTTGAATGTTTTGACTGCATCAAAATAAGGAACTTGTGAGACCCCACCTGCAGTACTACATCCAGCTCTTGGGCTCCCAGTATAAGAATGACGTGGAACAGATCGAGCAGGTCCATAGGAGGACCACGAAGATGACCAGGAGGCTGGAGCACCTCCTCTATGAGGACAGGCTGAGACAGTTGGGGTTGTTCAGCCTAGAGTAAGTTTCAAGTACACCTTATAGCTGCCTTCCAGTACTTAAAGGTGGCCAACAGGAAAGATGGGGAGGGATTCTTTTCCAGAGAGTGTAGTGATAGGACAAAGGGTAACAGTTTCAAACTGAAAGAAGGTAGATTTAAATTAGATATTAAGAAGAAATTCTTTACTGTGAGGCTGGTGAGAAGGTGCAGATGTCCTCTCCCTGAAGAGTTCGAGACCAGGTTGGATGGGGCTTTGAGCAACCTTATCCAGTGGAAGGTGTCCCTGCCCATGGCAGGGCAGTAAGAACTGGATGATCTTTAAAGTCCTTTCCTACTGAAACTACTCTGTGATTCCATGATAATATGACTGTTCAGTCATTGCCTTAGAAGGACAAAGTTATCAGGAAAAAGCTGCTTATCCTTCCTTCTAGCCCTGGAAAGCCAGGCGAGTAATTGTATGGACTATATTTGGCCTTGTCCTGGGTTAGCCAAAACTTCCCATTT
>NW_010411123.1:16923-17131 GCF_000710305.1 Buceros rhinoceros silvestris | reverse complement strand
GGGGCCTTTTCCCCAGCCTCTGCAGCACTCGCCGAGGGAAACTGGGGAGAGCGCTGGGCAGGAGCCCTCCCGGCAGCCTCGGTGCCCGCTGCTCCCGGGTGTCCCCTCCACAAACCCTGGTGCCAGCCAGAGCAGGCGGGAGGGAAGGGACGCGGTTCCTCGTCGAACAGGTACCGGCACGGCCGGCGGTCAGAGGCTGTGGAGAGCA
>NW_010411123.1:0-16578 GCF_000710305.1 Buceros rhinoceros silvestris | reverse complement strand
AAAGAAACCAGTCGAAGACCAAAACTGCAATCGCTGCTGTGCATCCCAGGGTCCTTAGGCAGGAAGCTGTCAGCACACCCTTCTCCATAGTGTTACAGCCTACCACAAAAGATTAAAAAAAAAATCCCTCAGGAGAAGGGCCGGAGATACCACTGGAGACTTCACTGCTGCTACCAGTTTATATAGGAGTATGAAACTTCAAGAGAGAAAGACCAAACTGCGAAATGTCTCTTCCCCGTTCGTTTTAAATGGGTGAAAAGGATGACTGAAAGATCTGCCGATGAGGTAAGCAGGGCTTTATGTCAGCCCCACAAAGAACCCGCTGCTTGCTGCACAAAGCACCAGTGAAGATTTGCTGTAATCTTTGCTTATTTCCTTCCCCCTCACACCCCCGCCCCCCAAACCCCAACAAAACTAAACCTGTAGAAAAGATTGAGTACCTGCAGTGAGCCTGGTGACAAAGTCAAACAAACCTGAGCAAAACTGAAGTCACCACAAGTGCGAACTGTTCCTGACTTACTCCTTGATGTACCAATTTCAAGCCATGTATTTTGCTTCTCTCTTGCCCCAGACTCTAGGCTTGCTCCATCTGTGACTGAGGTATTCCCACAGACCTGCAGGTGTTGCCAGGAAAAACCCTTGCAATTCATTAGGTGGTGCTGAAAGACTCGCTGGAAGTGCCGCTGTGCTGCCTCCGTCAGCGTTTTCTAAAGCCGGTCCACCTGAGACCTTCAGGACGGAAGATGCTGTTGGAAAAGCTGTTTGGAGTTCGTTTGGCACCAAGTCTGGCACCTCCGGTGGATTCAAGACCTTTTGGCATTCAAGACCTTTTGGTATTCACTGAATATACAAATCGGTGCGTGTAACCCCTGTTTTTGCTCTCCAACACGTTCGTAGATCCATCTCATTTTTTGACACTTTATTTAGTAACAGGAACAGTCAAAGAGCATAACAAATGGAAATCTAGGGTTTAGCCAGATTGTATCAATTGTTGGTGTTGGAACATCAATGGAGCTCAAACAAGTTTCCCTTGGCAGGACAATTGCGCAAAAGCAATTGATGTTGAATCACGAGCTATTTTCAAGGTTCGTACACACAAAAGAGTTCAAATATAAGCAAATTAAAGCCCCAGTATTAATGAAATATGTTCTCGTTTCCTTTCCACTCGCCAACTATTTAACCTGGTCAGGAGACAAATTCACGAGGGATTAATTCTATGGAGCCAACCTCAGATTCCTCCTGGGTTTCCTTGAAATGAGGTATCCTTCGCTTCCCATCCTGCGCGGTTTTGTAATGCAGCTGCACATTGTTGAAAAATTGCCACAATTCATGGCAGGGTGGCTGTGCTTCAGCAATGAGAGAAGTTATTTGGAATACATAGATCTATATTTGCATGCTCGTGAAGCTTGCGTGCCTGGCTTTTTAAGCTCTAGGAAGCTCCTTGATGGACAACGCCATGACAGACGTGATAGATAGCGGATGGCAATTAAGCCATGAACCTGCGTAACAAGAGGCTCATCCTCAGCACTGTGAACTCAAAAGGAACTTTAGAGGATTTTTGTAATTCAAAAGGGTAACGGCTCCTACACAGAGCAAAACCACGTAGAAGATGAAGAAGAGGTGAAAAATCCTCTCCACTGCAAGTGACTCCTGCATGTCGTGCGGTGTGGGGATTGTCCCTTAGAGCCAGGTGGCCTCAGGGGTCTCCTCTCTTTGCTCAGTGCACCAGTGAGAGAGACGACCAGGAGGAGCTGACTGGAAGCAGCTCCTGCCATCACTTCTGCCCCAGGCCAGGCCAGGCCAGGCACTGGCGGGCACAGGGAGGAGCGTGCTGAAAGAGCGTTACAGTCAATCTCCCAAGGTTTTGGGCTGGCTGGCCTCCTTCTCTCTTCTGCCGTGTGATGGAGAGCAAGCGTTTGGGGGGGTAGTAGAAACACCGTCTGTTTGGAGTGGGGTGGGAAAAGGGAAGGAGAAGCAGAGATTTTGGCTGCAATCTCAGCACTCCGGTTTCTCCTGGGAGCTGACGCATGTGCACACACAGGTACAACAGGGGGAAGGTACTTGGTGACTGCAAGGGGCTCCACAGAGCCCGAGTGACATTTACTCCTGCACAGGTGTAATGACTGGGAGAGGGAAGAGCTGGGCCTCGATCAGGTCCACAGGGATGTAACTGAACACCCACAAACCAAACACACAACCGATGTAGGCTCCAACCCAGAACACGAGCAACAGGTTTGCTCGGCAGCCAGCTAGTCTGAAACTGAAAAAAATCTCTCCTTGCCACAGTAACGTGTGCTCGTCAGTGCTCGTTTGGTCCTTGAAGAAATGGCTGGTTGCCTCCCAGATGCACCCGTTACAAAAGCGCTTTTGGTGCCCTCATGCCTACACAGGTCCAGAGAAAATCGCAGAGCAGAAGCCCACGCTTTTTCCATCTTTTGATTTAAACCCAAACAATGTGTCCAGGAGCGTTTTTAAGTCGGCGTGATGAAGGCCTCCTCCAAAAGGCCAGAGGGAGGTGGGCACAAAAGGTCTGACGACACTTCTGACCACACACCCTCCCCACGGCACTGGGTTGGTCCCTGGGCCAGCGGAGCGGCTGCATAGCCCTGCTAGCCATCGGCACAGAAGCTGGGAATGGAAAACAATTTTGACATTGGCAGCCTGGAGTCCTGCCCTTTGCAAACACATTTGATGTTCATACATGGTCTCTTGGCTGCTGCTGCTGGGGACCATCTGTTGGGATGGCTTCGTGCCTGATCAAATGGTGGTATGCCATTTTCACTGGGACATGAAATAGATGCCAAACAAAACGCGTCTGGTTTTACTTCTATTACTCTGAACTCAAAGCACATGCTAGCACTAAGCCCCCTTTTAACGCTGTTGTGGTGCCCGTTAAACCTTCATTTTTTCCCACTCTCTGCCAGATTTCTAACCACGTACTGCGGTGCTTAACGAGAACCCGAGGAAATCCACACTGTTGATTTCACACAAACAGGGCCCTGTTTGCAGGGCTTTGGAGAGAGGTGTTAGCGTTAACGGCAGAGGCAAACGTGCGAGAGTTTCCTATGCACATAACAGAGGATCCTTGGAGGAGGTGGGCTAGGATGTTTCTTTTAAAATTGCTCTGGAAACCACGTCCAACGATCCTAAAATTTTCTGCTTTATGGAAATGGGATTTACCAACTTTAAAATGTTATAGTAAACCAGACATAGTTTAAAATAAAAAACACCCTCTACCAAATGTGCAAAGGCTTTGAGCATTATGTGAGCACTAACCTGAGATGCTCGAAAGACGTTTTCGATGCGCTCTGAGTTCACCATAGCCCCGACCCTGATCTGTAGTAAAATCTTCCATGCTCTGGCTGGCTCTGCTGTCTGGGTTTATATGACTAACTCCCTGTGAATGTTCCACATTCAGACAAGTGTGTTCCTGACCTCAGCCAAGAGGAATATTATTGTCAAACCTGCCATCATTACAGCTACTGTGGTTTGCAGATTCCTCTGGGTTTTGCGGGGAAAATCCATCAGTTACAGATGTTCCCTTGGGTGATGGATTTTCACCTCTAGTCCCTTTGTGGGTCAGGAAAGCCTAAGGGAGAATCCCCAGCCGGGCTTGCTTTCACTCTTCGTCCTTCTTCTGCTGTGAGACTGGACATCTTGGACATCTTGGACACTTCCCACCACCTCCTCCCTCTGCCCCCAGGAGGGAGATGACAAAGCCCAGCACTGGCCTCCCCTGGCTGGATCCCCACTGCGTGCAGGGAGGGCAGGATCCAGATGTGCCAGCTGAGGTTCCTGGTTTTAGGAAGGGCTTGGGCTTGTCTGCTTGGTCAAGTGTTTAATCCTCAGTTCCTGGATTCGTAATGATTTAAAGCACTTCATTTTGTTAATGATGCAACAGATTCCTGTGTTAATATCATTTAATAACCTTAATTCACTATTGAGACACCTTGCTTACATCACCTCCTTGTATATTCCTGAAGTAAAAGTTACCATGGAAATCTGAAATAAATTATCATTCACAGTTAAGGGAAGCTGGGAAATGTGGAGGTTAGTTTATGTTTGGTTTAGTATTATACCACTGAAAAAAAAAAGAAAAAAATATTTATTTGTATCCTCCGAGTCAATATGGGAGGGCCAGGAGCATAGGCTGACTGGTGGCATGTGGACTGGCCATAAAATTAAAAATAAACTGTAGAGTAAATGTGCAGCTAAATGCAGACTGTGGGGATAGGATGTGAACTTCAGCTATTTCCAGGAGCTAGTGTAGTTCCAAAGTTTAACAGCTTTAGCCTTTGGAGACCCGGAGGCGTGCATACTTGTTTTCAGTTTCTCCTCCTTTCATCTCCCCCCACTCGGAGCCCTACCACCTCCCAGCTGCCCTGCTCGCTCCATCTCTCTCTGCAGAAGGACACTCCTCTCTCACCCTCTAACGAATGTTTCTTGTGGCTCTTGGCGCCGAGCATCACCGCGCAGCAGCAGCGGCTCTCTTACCGTCCTTGTGTCCTCCAGTCCGCTATGGCAGGATGGGCGCCCAGGTCCCCAAGGCTCCCTGGTCTGCGAAGCGTTGACTGCTACCTGCTGAGTACTGTCCAGGGAGATGGGCAACGGCCAGTGGCTCTCTGGACACGCTGGCTTATGCCTAACAATCAAGCTTTTTAGGATGTGTTTCAGTCCTGAACTTTCTCTTTTTTATGAGGGTTTTGGGTTTTTTTGGTTAAAACAACCATAGAGGTAACAGGGAAGGGTTAATGGAACATCCTTATCTCACAGGGGCTGTATGATAGCAAAGAGATTTTCAGGCATAAATTTATTACTAGGGGATGTACTACAAAGCTCGGAAGTGCTCACTAAGTCTAGCTTGAGCTTTTTGCTTGTGACCCTCGTGCCTACATAGTCTCAAGGCCAAATTTAATTCAGGAATGTGTTTCTAAAGCATGTCCTGATGCCTCTCTCACTTACGGTAAAACTTTAATTTCAAGCTTATTTCTTCTATTATGGTGTGATGTATTTATTCGTTAAAATAGAAATGCATGTAAAAACAAAGTCCATTGTAACTCCTTGAATGTCTTCAAAAATGGTCATGAATCATTTTTCGTTGTTCAAATTACATTGTTCCAGTAGTGCCAATCTCCTAACTCAAATCTCCAAGATGCATACATTCCCCACTTCTTCCTGGTGTCAGTGGCGCTCAGGAGGGGCTTTCCATTAAAACATTTTCTCCTCTTGTCACCTGCTGAGGTCCTCAAATTTGACAGTAACAGACAAAATAGTGGAATAGATAAATAGCAGAACAAAACTGGGAGACATTTTAATGAACTCCCAATGAATTTGTGGACATTTTTGAAATGTATAGGAGCAAAGATGTGCACATAAGCCTTATTCATTCTAGTTCTTGTCTTTGTCTAGAAGAAAATGTCTTCAATAAGAGTCGAAAAATGGAAGAACAATGTAAACTGCAAACATGGCAGTGGAGGATTTCTTATAGGAAGCAGAGAGAAAAAAAACAAAAACCCCACTGCTGGAGACAACAGAATTAAGGACTTTGGATTTCTACGTGCAAATCCCCGTGCTTTGATTATTTACGCTACAGCCACAAGTGTCATGAGATGCACATTTTTCTTTCAAGGTAAATTCAACACACGCTTTCACCTAGCAGTGCCCCTAATTGACAACATTGTTAAATTTATGGTAACTCCAAATCCATAGTAACGGGTTCTTTTCCTAGTCCTTTGTTACTACTCCTTCTGCACCAAAAGGAAACTTGCTATCTTCAAAAAAATCTCCATAGCATTCCCACCTCTAAAATCTTTCCTGAAGTGAATCCTAAGAAGGTGTATTATGCGTTCCCGCGTGAATCAGAATTAAGACTTAGGTGGGCGTCATAGAGCACTGAATAAACCATAGGGTAAAGTTCCCATGGCCTAGCAGGGAACCTTAATGTACAACATTTTCTATTAGAGTATTTCAAAACGAGTTATCTATTAATTTACAGATGAAAAAACTTACGCTATCTATATGTACATCTATACGTATATTCACATCACCCACATGTGATGTTTGTATTTTCTTCGTTCACACAGAAAATCGTTAGTAAATTGCTGTTTTACCTAAACAAATATTTCTCTGCCCCAAATCTTCAGTGTTATGTAATTGTAATTTATTTAAAGTATATAGGCCATTGCAAAAGGGTCAGTTCTGGGTAGCAACAGCTAACATCTTCCAGAGCTGAAACCTGAGTGGACATATTCCTTACTTTTTCAATAAAAAGCTTTATATGGCTTGCAATCTACCGTTATACTGATTTTTCATACGCTCTATCTTCCAATACTGTTTTATCAGTAAATAAATAACATATTTTTCACCAAGATGAATAGGCATATAGGGTATTTTGTAGAATCACAGAACGGTTTGGGTTGGAAGGGACCTTAAAGATCATCTAGTCCAACCCCTCTGCCATAGGCAGGAACACCTTCTACTAGAGCAAGTTGCCCAAAGCCCCATCCAACCTGGCCTTGAACACTTTCAGGGATGGGGCATCCACAACCTCCCTGGGTAACCTGTTCCAGTGTCTCACCACCCTCACAGTGAAGAATTTCTTCCTTACATCTAATCTTGATGTACCCTCTTCCAGTTTAAAGCCATTACCCTTTGTCGTACCACTACATGCCCTTGTAAAAAGTCCCTCTCCAGCTTTCTTGCAGGCCTCCATTAAGTACTGGAAGGCTGCTCTGAGGTGTCCCCAGAACCTCCTCTTTTCCAGGCTGAACAACCCCAATGCCTGTCCTCCTAGGAGGAATGCACGTTTTACTTAAATGAAGCGTTTTCTGGTTCCCCTAAAATAATATCCTCTTCATGCTGTAAGTGAGAGAAGACAGAAAAGTCAGAGGCTCACATGAAGAGCTTGGGAAAGGGAAAACCAGGTTTTGGTTTCTCCTTTTCCTCTGACAACGAAGACTTAATTACAGGCAGATTTTTCCATGTGATGCCTTTCTGTTTGCATACCTTCAGCATGCAGCTATGCATGACCCCTTCAGGTCCATCACTGTTTTGAACTTGCAGAACTATCAATCCTGCAAATGATCTTCCAAACTGATGCCTGTGAGGGGGAAATCCCCCAGTGTGCTTAAGCCCATGTGGTAGTAAGTGAAGCAGTTCTCAAAACAAAGGGGCTAGAAGTAATCCTATATTTGGACTACTGGTCAGAGTTTCATCACATGAAGTAACTTCATCAGTACAATCAGTCTTCAAAATGTTTCAACAGCTGGGGCTAGTTGTCATTTCCCGAAGAACATTATCACCTGTTAAGGAAATAGGACATTTGAGGACACGCTTCACTAGCAATTTCGGGAGATATTTCTTCCCAGAACTGAAGCATGGGGGAAAAAACAGTGAGATTTTTTTTTGAGCTTACTGTGATTTTTTTGATCCATTGTGCAAAACCAGTAGAAAAAGAATTTTGTAAGTGAATTGTTTGAGGAAGTGTTCCTCTGAAGCGGCCCTTTCTGTTATAGAGCTTTCACGAGCAGTTCGTGAAAATAACAGCTTTGCTGAGAGTGTTAGTAACACCGGTTTGTTCACTGTGAACTGTTTCATGGGTCACCAACGAAGGTGGAGTTCATTAAAAGATAATTCACGTTCCTCGACAGTCTGAGTTATACTGGGGGAAATCCAGTGCAAGCCAATGCCTTCATGTTATCAACTGAAACGTAAAATTGCCTGAATAATTTTAACTCTGCTTCCTTGTACGTAGACACTGTGGCACAGCCTTGAAGTACATCCCTGTATGCTGCTTCACCCCCACCCCAACGTGTGTTTCAGCTGATTCTGATGGGATGATGAAGGGATGTTTAAAATACTCAGTTCTGTCAGTGGCCTTCACTGCATGGTCTTGTCATCGCATACTGCAAATTACGATTCCCCGGCACAGGATTCATCTCACTCACTTGAAAAGTCAGACACCTGACTTATTTAGCCTCTGTAAGCATCCTGTACTCCTTCCCTCAGAGGCCAATTCGTCTGACCTATTTTAGGCAACCACTTCAGGGTTAGACACGTCTTCTGGATTCAGAGAGCTACATTTCTTGAGAAATGATTGAGTCAGTGCCCCCAGCTTCAGATCAAATACTAATGGGGTCTAGGATGATCAAATAACATATTTTGTTTTCCCTAAGACATTCCAAATTCCTTGTCTGAAACACCAAAGTCTCCTGAACATTATTTGTGAGAGTTTAGGGCTATTGATAGTTAGTAGGTTCAGTGAAGAAGGTAGGTGGGTGGATAGAAGACATCAGACTTCAACAAGAGAGCTGATGAAATGATCCAGTGAGGTCTCCTGACCACTAGCACTTGCTGTCATTTCTTGAACCTGAATCACTTGCCATAGCTTACATCTTTAGTAAAAACAGCGCTCAGTTCATCAGGCCAACATTAACATTCCCAATTAAAACATCTTCAAAGGAGTGTGGGATCAGCACTCACTTGCAGATCTCGGTCCAGCTGAAGTCACTCCTGGCTTTGTTCACTTCATCTGTAATTGATTTAAAACAAAATTTTAGTCTGACTAGTGATTGATGTGTCTTTTCTTTTTTTTCCCTCCTTAATTGTCTAACCATTGAACTGTGGTAATACAACGGTTTGACAGGTTTTGTGTAACCACACACATTTTTCAGGTGCTATTCAGGGATAAAAGAAGAATGCCTTTTGTTACGGCACATGCATTTTGGGTGCGTAGCATCTACTCCTTGCTCTGCTGGCAGCTTCCTAGGGAGACTGTCTGAACTCCCTCAGAGTCATCTGTACCAAACTGGGGTCTCCAGCTGGAACTTTGTCTCCTCTGTGCTTCCTTGGTCCCAGGAAAGGGACAGACACATCCCCAAAGGTGAGCCCAGCCTGCAGCAGGCTGACTCTCCCTTGCAGAATGTCCCTTTCTCCATCTCTGCATGACTCAACTCCTCATGTGTAAATATGAACGGGGATCCTCCTCTTCTGGTTAGTCTGAAGTTCACAGTTGCAAAGATTGTCTTCTGCTGCCGGTCTTATTCTTTGCTTGTATAATGGGTCTCTGTTCGTGGTACAGTACTTGTTACTTCTATAATTCTACAGTGTCATCAACAGTGTCTAGTAGCAGTTCCATCAAAACGTTTGTGCAGTGTTTCCCCTTTCCACTCATTTATCTTTTACACCCAGAGGTAGAGACCATCGCTTTATTTCACATATTCATCCTTCACATAATCTATTTATTGAGCCATGTGAGCTAGAAAATGTGAAGTACCATGTGATTTGGCAGTGTGAGTATATTTTGATCTCTGAGGTGGCTGACGGATCATAAATCCTCTTGCCTCCAGCACATGCCTCCCAACCTGAGTGGAGCTGTGGGTGCTGGAGCGGTGCACGCCAGCCCTGCCATCAGGCATTACAGGCATTTCTCTCATTGCGGGTAAATACCTGGGAAATCTCTCCACGTTTTTCCACTGTAGATCTTATACTCAGCTGTAACTTAGAGGTAAATTCTGGTTACATTCGGCTGCCATTGATTTTAAATAGCAGCGTCATTTAGATTTCTTTTTGTATAAATATTATTAAAGCTACAGATTCCAAAAGCTAGGATGTATATTAACAGAGTGTGTTCACTAATCCTGGAAAGATCATGCCTCCTGTTCCATGGGGTTTAGGCATGTCTCCGATTCAAACAGATTTCTGGTGTGAAATGTTAAACGGTGCTGCTGGTGATAGTTATTCACAAAGGCCAATGCTGATACCTCATTTTTCTTGTCCTCAAACACTCTCAATTACACTGGAAACGGCTCCTTTGAAAACAAAGCAACAAGTGAAAAAAGCCACGGAGTTTTCCTCCATGGTTAGTTGCCAGTAGTTGGCAAAATCAAAGCCTGAACTGAGAAATGAAGGCTTTTTCTGTTCTTCTCCCTCTCCGTACTGAAGGGGACTCATGACCTGGAGTACGCGCAGGTGGATTCAGATGTAATCCGGCTATTCGTGCCCTTCACCCTGAGCTGCTTGCTGCAGCCTGTGAGGCAGGGCTAGAGCAGAGCCAAGTGACATGGTGCTGACACTGCTTTCTGGTGGCCACTGTCAGAAAACATTTAATTTATATGCTTTGCCATTCACTACAGCAAGCTCCTTTGGCCCTCATCAAGGCTCTAGAAGGGAGAGCCAAGTCATGTCCTTTGGCTTGGCTCATCCTTGGCAGCCGTTCAAGCTTCCAGCTTGCCTTGGAGCAGATGACACTCAGTTACAGCTATCCTTCTTAATTATTTGGCCTTCAGAAGATAGTAGTGGTCTCTGCTACTTTATAGTGGTCCAGTGGTCCTGCTGGGTTCAAGGCCTGAGTACCTTCCATCCTTATGGAGAGTGTCACATAGTAACTGGGTACGTCTACAGGTTCCGTGGTGCATCAGATTGAATGAAAACATTTTTCTCATAGTAAGATTTTTCTAAATTACTTTTTTTATTTTCTTAAGAATGAGAGATACCTAATGCTTTAGAAAAGAGTGTTGATTTGTGCTGGATAAATTCCTTCTTCAAGACGTAAACAATCAGACGCTGACAGTCATTCATCTCAGGTGTTGAGCCAGCCAGATACAAGTCAGCAGATGTATCCCTGTTAGCACTAAACTGAGACGGAAGCAACAGATGCTACCGCTCAGCAGGGCTTATTAGACCATGTTCAATAGCATGTTGACATCGTTACACGGTATCCCAGGTTCCTCTGCCCTGTAACTGCTTAGCTCGTCACAAAGGCAATGGAGGAGGCAACTGCCCCAAACCTGGAGGACATGCCTTCCCTGTAAGACACTGGTTTGTAGAAGACCTTTCAAAACAATCTCTGTTATCCCTTGCACTTTTGAAAAGCCTGCTTTTTGATTAGCACACTGATGCCTGCGCTGTGGGTCTCAAGACTCCTGTGTAGCAGACCATTTATTTGTACTCTAGACAGGCTGTTGCTGTTGCATGTATGCGCTGACTACAGACCATGTACGTGCACTGGACATCCAGAGATTTCCTCTGCAGAGAGGCTGTCATACCACTCAACCAGCAAAGAACAGCTATCAGAAAAAAATTGAATCAAAGCTGCACCTCTACCCACATCCTCCCTTCCCGCCCCCCCCGCCCATGACCCAGGCTTCTTGTGTGCCTCTTTTTGTTGGTCCCAGTACTCTTGTGGAGACTCAATCACAACCAGCAAGTTATAAATTTCCTTTTTTTAAAAAGTCTAAGTTTTGCGGTTTTGGAACAAACCTGCTAAACACTTACCTGTGTGGCTTTGTTTAAAATTACAGCTAGCAAGCAAAAAATATATGTCCAATCGAACCAATATTATGGGAAACTAACTCTGAGATCCATGTGCTAGCAATGCAATGGTGACTGCCATTGCAACTGCCTCAGGTGACACCAGCCTGTAAACAGGTCTTAACAAGTCGGAAAAAAAAAAAAGAAAAAAATCCTTGAATTATCTTCTTCCAACCTTTTCTGGACTGTTCTTGACCAGTGACTGGTTCTGTTTGAAATACACCATTTGCAGAGTCTGCCTGTGAAGACTATTCCAGAGACTAAGGGATGCCCTTTTCCATAAAGTTTATTATTTCCAGTCTAGTCTTTCCTCTATATTAATTTTTTCAGTTACTCCAAGGCCCTAGTACGCTGCCAGAGAAAATAGCAGCAGAAATTCTGCAAGATGGAGAATGGAGAACTAAAGAAAAAGACAAGAAGAGAGCTCTTGCTTATAGAAGGACTAGGTAAAGGAGTTTTTCCATGCAGGCAGAAATGCAGCCAAGTGTGCCGTTCTTACCATCCTGTCTCCGTTTCTCTGTGAGTCTGATTTCTTTCTAGAGCTTCATTTTGTTTACCTCCACAGTGAGCACGAAGAGAAAGTCTGGGATAATTTGAATCACAGAGCGATATTTTCAAACAGGATTTCTCTGTGTCAGTAGGCATCCAGGCTATCAACACCCAGCTGCAGTTAGCTGCCAAGTAAAGCTTTTGGACAGAAATGACCGCTCAGCTCTCCCAGTGGTTTTATCTACAGGGACAACAAGTAGCCAAGACTTGGACCCCACTCATCATGGCTCGTTTGCCTGAACACCAATCCCAGAAACCATATTCTTATGTCTGACTCATTCTTTGAAATTTTGTGTCTTTCCTGGGTGCATGTAGTTTCAAAATGCCCAGTTTATTTTTGAGTCTTTCAACTTTTACAAGACTAATGAAATAGTATGAGGAAAGGCAGGAGAAGTGGTTTCTTCATATTCTGTAATATCGCAAACCACCTAAATGAAGCACAACAAGTCGTTCAATTGGCTGTACTTTCCTCTGCAAGTCAGGTGCAATCATTTAAGGGTACAGCCTTACAGCCCCCGTCTTTGGCTTTAGCCCACCCACCAAATCCCATCTGTTTGACACGCTGTTATGACATGTATGATGACTTCCAAAATGAGCGGTCAGGGCAAAAGCCTAACTGTTGAGATAGCGAATGTAGCATTCCTCCAAGTTGTGAAAATGCAGCATCTGAAGGCAGATGAGATGACAGTGACCTGAAATAACAGGAAGCTGGCCCCAGTTACGTATCTGGCAGGGACTGAGGGAGGTGGATACTTGTGAGTTGTATCCAAAGGCATGAAATATATCCCTGTATCTGAATGAACCAGAAGACATATTTCAGCCTACAGCAAGTCAAAGTTCAAGCACCACTGGCCTTCAGGACCTCTGTTCAGTCCCTGGTCAGATCCAAATACAGAAGCTCTGGAGTGGTATTTTGACTCTACTGCTGAATTCCACTGGCAGCTAAGTCTTCCCGTCTACTCAGCTGTGGGCTTTCCCCAATGCATTCACCAGCATTCAGATTTCACTTGTGAAAAATAGGAATGAAAGAGAAGAGTAAACTCTTCCTTCAACTCAAACCCTCTCCTGGGAGCCTGGAAGGGAGTGCTGGAGAATCCAAACTTTTGCAAATTGTTTTTGTTTGCCTTGGAATATGCCATGTTTTGTGAAATCTGTACTGCAAAATGGTTAGCAAGAGATGAAAGGAAACCTCTAGAGGGGAAAAAAAGAGGTGCAAAGTAAAAACAGAGTCAGATAAGGAAAAGTTTGCTTGAATCTAGGAATATGAATTATTGCAGCAGAGAGGGGAAGCAAATGGATGCTCTGTATGGAAAAAGTGCATATCCTGATGCTTTATGGGGCACAAGCATTTCAGAGGTTCGTGGGATATACCTCCAGATCTTTGCATCCTGTTCAGATCCAGTGGCAACAGTGATGGGGCTTAGTCTCCCTCAGACCAGCACATGCTCCCACTGCATTTAGTGGGGGATGATGACTTTCCAGAAAGTTCATCAAGGGAGAAAGTATGCAATAAAGGTCTTCTCATTTCCATAAGCAGTATAATTTCCATCTTAAAAACTGTGCTTAACAAAGTTTGATGGGAAAAATGCTAGTAGAAAAATACAGTCTGACAGGCACATTGAATCAAAAGGTCTCTGCTCAAAATTAAACACAATCCTTCTAATTGAACCCTGATGTTGTCATGGTTTAGACATAGTTGGCAACCAACCACCACTCAGCCGCTCTCCCGCTCCAGGAAGGAGAAAATACAACAAATGGTTTGAAAGTCGGGACGAAGGACAGGGAGGGCTTGCTCACCAATTACGGTTGCGGGTAAAGTATGCACTCGAGTTGGGGCAACAGAATCAATTTAATTTAGACAATAAACCCACTAGCATTCACCCACAGAATGAAAGTAGGACAGTAAGAAAAAGCTACAGGATCTCAAACACATCTTTCCCCCTACCTGTCCATTCTTTCCCAGACCGAGCTTTCACAGAATCACAGAATCATTTTGGTCGGAAAAGACCTTCAGGATCACTAGGTACAGCCGTTCACTCTGCACTGCCAGGGTCCCTAAACCGTGTTCCTCAGCACCTCCTCCCCAACACGTGGTGCAAGGGAGGACAGAGGATGGATGTTGTGATCAGTACAAGTCAGCTCCGTGTTGATTTTGCCTTTTTCCCTTTTCCGAGGGAAACACTCCTCTCCTGTGGTAATGTGGTGTCTCTCCCACAGGGAACAGTCCTGTGGAAATAGGTTATGGAACACCACAGGACAAAGAATCAGGAAGGACATGGGTATTTCTGGTCGAGCCTCCTACAGCTCTGCTTAGAGGGATTTCTTTTCTGGCAGTTATAAAGATTTCTGCCATGGCCATTGGTAGTGAGTCAACACAGTGTCTCAAGATCACTGCTGCCAAATCTAGTAGGTTTGTTGACTCCCTCAGTTTATGGGCTATGTTCCTAATTCACCCCTTGTAGGGCCACAGGACATGAGGAGAAATTTGCTCTTCCAAAGAGTGGAGACCTCAGCCCCACACAGGCCCAATCTAGAAATTGGAGACCTCAAGATGCCGGTGGCCGTGCCTTCTGGAAAGCATTCTCAACAGGACTGCTGTACTCCCACGGCTGCATCTGAAAGATCCCGTTCACACTCACATTTTAAGTGTAACAAGGGTCAGTGCATGAAGGTGTGAGAGGTTTTACAGACCACTTTCAAAATTTTAGCCTGCCCATTTTTTAAAATGGAAGCTGTGGTTGCAAGAGCACTGTAACCATTTATTACCAAAAATTCTTTCTGATGTCTGAGGTAGCCTGAGTATGGTTTGGTTACACAGTTATATAGTTGTGCTTTAAGAAAGCGCAGAAGGTCTTTCAGGTCTTTTCTTATTTAAAGGTGATTACAATTTATGAAGTGGGGCTGTATTGTTCTTACGCGTGCTTTGTGTGAGTGCAGATAAGGAATTACATGCAATTTCTGTCTGTGTTTTGATATACAACCCAGATTGAACTTTCAGCCTTCAACTTGCAATCTTTCCTAACAGTTGTCTGAAAAATAGAAAAGCATTGAACCCAGCCACCTTTGAACCACTGATGTTGCTGCGGTGATTCAGGTTTTCCTTTGAAAATGATGAAAGAAGATCATACTCCAGCAGGAGAAATATAAGACTCAGTATTTTTCCTGCCAGTCTTTACAGCACTCACATATTTGTTTCTGTATTGGTAGTGATTCATATCACAAATGCCTTTGTCCTTTTCTCTCTTTCTGCTACAATAGCCCAAGTAATTAACTAAGTGAAGAGGCTGTCAATTAAACACTGATACTAATCTTGGCATAAAAGCTCCCTTAAGAAACACTGAGTTGAAACATATTTTACAGCGTCACCACTGCCTTCATTCAGCTCACTTCTTGGACAATTAAGTGCTCCAAATGTTTGTGTGTCATCCAGGCAACATTAGTAACACGAACGACTCCTGCTATAGATACAGTCCCTGCAAAGAATGCTGGGGAATACAATGGCTATTGTGCCAGCAAGGCTGATTGTATCAGGCAAGGGACATTATATAGTTAATTAATGCCAAGATCTTTAATGATAAGATTGTCAAGGGCAATTAAGAAGATGATTTTAAGTGTCCTTGGTAACAAGAATGTAATCCTGATTTTAGCTTACTTTCACTAAGTGTGGCTTAAAGGTCAGTTTCTCTGAAGTGTGAATACTTAAGCATTCTTTGGATAGATGTCATTATACATTAATCTCAGGAGGAAAACACGTTTTTCTAATCTATCCGTGCAGCAAATGAAAACGAATGTGAATCTCTTGCTAAGAAATTAAGATAGATACCATATTTCAACAAGAAACATCTAGCCAGTCTTGCATCCCCAGCAACAGCTCTATGAGATGGAAAGACTTGTTCCGACTTCATCCCATCTGGTTCAGGGCGGTGACTGCACAGTTGGTAGAGGGACATGCCCTCCTCGGTCAGCCCACACATGCTCAGTAAGCCTCTCCTGTTCCTCCCCTGCCCAATATTGGATCTGAGTTTATTGCGTCTCTCTCATGCACCAAAACCAAGCTCAAATGGCTCTTGACATAAAATCCCTCTGTGAACTAGATAAACCCATAGAAGAAATGCAATGGATACCGGTAGCACAGATCGCACCTTGAATGTTGAAATGAAGAGATGAATTAATTTGTCTGCTAGAACTGAAGAAGGGCATGCTGCAAGAGGAGGTTTCAGCCCTCCATAAAGACATCATCAGTGCAGGGCACTTCATGATTTGAAGTTTTAAGTGATTGCATTAACCAGTCTGTTTTTCTTTGAGGAGAACCCTAAGGATTCTTCAGAGGACTGCAGGATGCTGTTTTTAATATGTTGCCAAAACGCTTCAGAAGAGGAGTCTATGGGATGGTCTTCAAGCCTAGTTTGAAGGTTGGCCTGGAAGCTGTCTCTCACTGCAGCTGTTTGAAGATTGTTAACTTTGAGCCTCCTCCTCGGGATGCTGCCCGTCCTAGGTTTGGGCTTAAAGTGTAGGTTAAGTTTGCAGCGCACAAGGCGGTGGTGTGTTTGACATTCTGCACTAGGCACCACTCGGGTGTGACGGACATCGCGAACATTTCTCTGGCGCACTAAGATAGTCAATGAGGTGCCAGTGTTTAGATCGAGGATGCATCCAGGTTGTCTTCAGGCTGTCTTCTCCGTGATGCCATCGTCATCACCCTGTACAAGAAAAAAGGAG
>NW_010411122.1:125177-133734 GCF_000710305.1 Buceros rhinoceros silvestris | reverse complement strand
ACCCCCAGGTCCTTTTCTTGATCCAAAACATTACAAAAAGCTCATTAAAAGAACATGGATCCCCAATTGGGTAGCAGAGACCTGCCCCCCAGCAGAGCCTCTACTCACCAGCACCGGGAGCAGTTCCTGATCTGTAAAGGAGAGAGCACAGACCTCCCAGGGCACGGTTCCCAGCCCTTCTCAGCCCCGGGCAGCTATTTGCCTTCCCGTCACACTTCCGGACGGTGCACGTATTCAGCTACAGTGGGTTGTAGAAAGGGACACCGAAACCTTCACCTGAACAGGAGTCAGCTCTGCATCTCTGGGGAGAGCAACTACCAAATATGTTCAGACAAGTATCTTCGCAATCTCATTTTTTTGTGTGTGCAAAATATTAGAAAGTCTATTTCAGGCTGCACATTTACAGTCTCGAAAATTTAATTAAAAATAAATCCAATGTTATAATAGTTCTAATTTTTAACTACGGCTTCATAGTTCCAATACACCGAGTGTAAGCGAGGGAGAGTAGAGCACATTATTGCTCTAGCTCTGCAGAGGAGGTGGCTCTGAAACCGCTGAGAAACACAGATCGTGCTGCCAGTTACTTCTTTTAACTTGAAACAGTTCTTGTCATTGCCAAGAAAACTGAAGAGACTTTCATGTGCAATGAACCAGTTGGATTGCTCAGATGCACATTAATCATCCTTCCTATTATTCGCCACCCTCTTATTTGCCTACACTACTGTTTTTAGCATTACACCATATATTTTTCCTTTGATTTTAGAAGTCCTCGTCACCCCTAGAGTTCATAAAATCCTGCCTCTTGAACAGCATGGTGTTATTCTTTTGTCTTTGTCTCCACCGCTACATAGTTTATCTCTAAAGCTTGTGGTTTTCATTGATTTAGAATTGCCTCCCAATTGCTATATTATAATTAGGGATGATTTACTGATGCGTTGGCAAGAAGACTGCAAAACTGTTGTTACAATAGCTTATTGAAAACACATTTTGAGAGTATCAGAAAATATCTGATCCATATTCTGTCGCATTGACCGTCAAATGATGCCTTCTCTTATATCAAACAATCTTTAATAAATCGTACATTCCATCATTGTCTTTTTAAAAGCCATCTGAAATTTCATTTTGTGAGGTGTTTAAACTCCCATGTTTTTCTTGGTTTACATTATTTCATATCACAGTACGCAATCCTAGTGCTCACTTTTTAATTCACTTTGGAGAATTAATAATTTTTTAGGGGAGTTTGGGCAGTGGCTAATTGTTACTGTTTCTCCACTTGAGCTATAATTCAATAGCTTAACACTAATATATGCACTAGTGCCACTGGCAAGCCATGGAAAGCCAACAAGACAAGCAAGATACAATATACAAACAGCAATACCAAAAATGAAATTTTAATATTCCCACTCCTGAAGCGTTTCCAAAAATATTTTTAGATTCATAGGTCAAAATACTTCAAATCATGCCAAAACTTAGGCTTGACACATTAACATCTTCTCTGAAAGCAAATTCCAACTTCTTAGTTGCATCAACAACTTGAGTAAAGTTATTCACCCAATGTTTTATAGGTACTTGCCATGATCTATGTTCCGTAGACAGAGAAAAATGAGCCTGGAGGAATGAAGGAAGCACTTCCTGTCACTTAAGTTAGTGGCTTAGTCAGGGCAAAAATCTATAGTCTGTGAATTTATTTCCTGAGGGCAGACGTTAAATTACACCCCTGCATGCAGCAACACTTCGTAAATATGACAGTTTGGATCCCACTTAATATTTAATATAAAACTTTAAACTGTATTAAGCAGCCAGAACAAAATATGCAATCCAGCAAAGACTGGGCAATTTCACAGAGAGAAAACGAAGTAATTTTCACTCCTGCTATTTGGTCCGAAATGAAACATCTTGTCTTTTCTAGATACGAATCACTTCCTATTTGCATTGTAATTAAACTAAGTGACACTTTCCGTGAATAATGAAAGCACTTTAGGGTGCAGCATTTTGGCCTTTTAATCTTTTGAGAAGCAAGGTGGTCGGAGAAAGAAAACAGAAGAAAATGAGAATAAATGGTGAAGTGACAGGAAGAATGTGTGAAATGATGATAACGGTTCAGAGTGGCCCCAAAGAGCCTATCGTTATAAAGATTATTTCCATGTATTAGTATTTCTAATAATGAAGAAAATCGACTCTGAAATGAGCCTAATTGTCAAACTTTGTTTCAAGGCTGCTCCATGCCTCTCTCCTTCAGCTCCAACAGCAGCAAGTTAACCCAGCTCCAGAGAAAGGAGGATGCTTCGAGGTAACAAGGAACATCCTCATGCTCCTTCCCCAGCCCACTGGGATTTTGCCAAGGTAAAAAACAAAAGCAAAAAGGAAGCACTGAAGTGCTGGAGCCCTGCTGCTGCCTGTGCCACTGACAGGCTGGGTAATGATGGGCCCGTGAAGTTACTTGCATTTATAACCCCGAAGACTATTTGGGTTGGGGAGAGGCAAAGCCGGAGTGCAACCAGGAGCATCTCAGTCCTCGGGCAGCACGTGAGAGATGAACAGTGAGAGGAACATGGATGTGTGATCATCCCTGGATTACACACTTATTGCTGCTGGAGGCCAGCAGAGTCACCTAACCACTCTCCTAGGAAATATGTCCACGTTTGTTACCCGAAGCAAATCAATCTTTATTGGTTTCTGCAGCGTGGAACACCAACATGAGGAAACCTTACAAGGGACCGTCCTGCAGACCCTTCCCTGGCAGGAGAGAGAGGTGCGCAGTGCCTCAAGCACAAGGAGTCATCCTAAATCAAAGATCTGAGGTTAAAAACATCATCAGCCACTCTGCAAGCCACGTACACCCACAGACAGAGACGCTCTGTCTCTGACCAAAAGCAGCGGCTGCTGTTGGGTCAAGGGTTTGTTTTGCCAAGAGCCCAACGCCAGGGCTGGATTCTTGGAGCGCTCCAGGTTAGTGTGTTTGCCCTCAGTAAAGCTCATTTCAGATTTTTAATTACAATGGCTTTGGCATGAAGTGCAGGGCTGGGCATCCGATCAGTTGGATGCACACAGAAGTAAACGGCCTCTAGGACATGATACCTGTGAAAACAGGAGTGCTCACGAACATCTCATTACAGAATGTAATGAGGGGCCGCACAGCAGGACGTCTAACTTTACTTTGTCACAACCTCATTACAAGCGACTAAATTGCCTTGGAGATCTAGGCTTTTCCAACCATGCCATCTTAGTGTGCTCACCAATAAAAACGGAGTAACCGCACCCTTACGTTTCCTGGAAATCTATCGTTAAAAGACAAGAACTGGAGAAAGTAATTTCTCCAAACATTTGCCTTGATGCTCTTCTTATATTTTTAGCAAAGACATAAAAATGGGGCATAACTTTGGTCAGTATGAACGATCGAGGTTAGGAAAGCACTGCCAATGCCGGTGAATTCTGGAATTTCATTCTGAAGGAAGGGAAAGGCCATAAGGACTCACTTAACAGAAACGGACTGACAAATAATGATATAAAGTGCCTCGTGATTCTGCTTGAGAGTGCAGCAATAAGCATTTCTGCTCAAAGATGGGAAATGATCAGTGAGGAATGACTGTGGAGGAAAAAGATCGTATCACTCAGAGGTTCACAGGATAAGGAGGAATAGCTTTGCCAAAAAAGGCAAAAGCTATCGCAAATTTATCAACAGAAGCATTTGTAACAGAAAGACAAAAGTATTCATAACGCACAACGAGGCAGTGACACTTATCTCCATTATTTTACGAAATGCAGGGCTCCTCACGTATCTCACCAAACACATCCAAAGCAGAGATAGTATTCCTTTGTGTCAGCTCATTAGGAGAAAATAATAATTTTTTAAATTTAAAACAAAGAATGACAAGTGGGAGAACACCAATGCAAGTGAGTATTAACTGTCAGGAATAAGTCTAGGCTGGAAATCTGTGGAATGTTCCTAGGCAGGGGACCAGCACTGTCTGGAATATTTTTGCAGGCTGAGTAGCAAGGTATTTGCTACTTTTCTTCTTCTCTTTTTTTTTTTTTTTCTTGTAATAGGAATAGCTATTTTAGGAGAGCTCTAACAAATCCATAAAAAGGATTATGTGACACATTCACCCATGGTAAGTGGGAACTCAGATCATCTGAAAGCCCCTTATGCAGTATAAAATATTAGAGACTTTATTGGTTTATTAATAATAACACTTAATGATAAAGTTCTAAATATGACAACACTGCTTATTCTTAATAGTACCAGATACTATCCTTCTCTCTGAATTGGAGAAGTACGGATTTGATGGGTGGACTGTTTGGTGGGTAACAAATTGGTTGGATGGTCGCATCCAGAGGGTAGTAGTTAATGGCTTGATGCCCAAACAGAGATCAGTGACAAGTGGTGTCCCTCAAGGGTCCATACTGGGATCACTGCTGTATAATACCTTCCTCAGGGACACAGACAGTGGGATGGAGTGCACCCTCAGCAGGTTTGCAGGTTGCACCAAGCGGAGCAGTGCAGTTGACACACCTGAGGGACAGGATCTATCTAGAGGGATTTGGACAAGCTGTAGAAATGGGCCTGTGTGAACCTCATCGGGTTCAACAAGTCCTTGTTGCAAGGTCCTGCACTTGGGTCGGGGCCATTCTCGATATCAGCACAGGCTGGGGATGACGTGATTGAGATAGCCCTGCGGAGGGGTACCTGAGCTGGCAACATGCGCTCGCAGCCCAGAGAGCCAACTGTATCCTGTGTTGCATCCAAACAAGTGCGGCCAGCAGGTCGAGGGAGGTCGTCCTGCTGCTCTATTCCACTCTGGTGAGACCCCACTGGAGTGCTGCATCCAGCTCTGGAGTCTTCAGCACAAGAAGGACAATGAACTTGCAGAGGATGCAGGAATGGGCCACAAAAACAATCAGAGGGCTGAAACCCTTCTGCTGCGAGGACAGGCTCAGAGACTTGGGGTTGTTCAGCCTGGAGAACAGCCTGCAGCCTTCCAGTACCTAAAGAGGGCTTATAAGAAAGAGGGGGACAGATTTTTTAGCAAGGCCTGAGTCTTCAGCACAAGAAGGACAATGAACTTGCAGAGGATGCAGGAATGGGCCACAAAAACAATCAGAGGGCTGAAACCCTTCTGCTGCGAGGACAGGCTCAGAGACTTGGGGTTGTTCAGCCTGGAGAACAGCCTGCAGCCTTCCAGTACCTAAAGAGGGCTTATAAGAAAGAGGGGGACAGATTTTTTAGCAAGGCCTGTTGCAAAGGACAAGGGGAGATGGTTTTAAACTGAAAGAGGGGAGATTTAGACTTTTTCAGAATGGGGGTGGAACAGAGACGTGGTAGATGCCCCATCCCTGAAAACATTCAGGGTAAGGTTGGACCGTGGGGCTCTGAGCAACCTGATCTAGCTGCAAATGTCCCTGCTCACTGCAGGGGGCTTGGACTAGATGAGCTTTGAAAAGCTTTCCATCCCAAAGCATTACGATACCAGAGGGCAAATCCCATCATCCACTTGCCCTCCTCTGTGTAAAGCAGAACTTGCCCCATTTCCATTATAATTCTGTTCTGTTCGCTGTCAAGAACTAGCATCACATACAAAGAGCACTTGTTTGTTCCTAGACCAGCCTAACAGTGCTTTGAATACAAAACATTGGATTCTTGGAGCCAGAAAAAGGCAAGAAGGACTGGAAAGAAAAGCTGTTGATGTTTCAATACATGCTTTCGAAAAATGCTTGTTACGTTTGCAGCTTCTCCTACAACGACCCTGGGAACCAGCCAGGTCTATCACACACATAAAGCACAGAACTTACAAATAACTATCTATCTGCTCCTTCGCATAAGGCCCAATAGATCGTAAGAGCTAATTTAAAAACATTACAATTTCTTGTTCAAATGTGCAATTAAGAGGAGAAATGAAGATTGAGATTAGCAATGGCAGGAGATCTCTAAACTTTATATTACACAATTAACATTTTAAGTAGAGGGGGTCAAAATAACGAGGCTTTTTCCTTGCTTGCAAGACTGGAAAGTGAAACAACCATGCTTCAGGTGAAATAATGCTTCATTTATCTTTTAGCATTATTTTAATGTTTTCAGGGGTTTGTAAAAGCCATTTCACATTTAAAATTGGAAACATTTGCAAGGGTTTTCGATGCTGCTTATAAGCTTACAGACAGACACAAAAGTACATCAAACCTTTCCACCTGGAAGAGCCAATATATGAAATCTCGGTACGTCGTTAATTAAGCTCTATAGATGTGTGCAGAGAGAATAAAGGTAATTCTCCTGGCAAATCTAAACAGTTCATTTAACCAAACAGGTCCCTCTGACTACTGACATAAACAGGGTTACAAACAATGATCTTGCAATGCTCATTAGGAGAACCACTAAGCAGCAATGTCCTACCGAGGGTTCTGATTTATTTAGCAAAAAATGGGTAAATCAAGCAAATCAGTTTTCAGGAAATTAATAGAGATGACAGAGAGGTGAGCCGTCGAGCCCAGGCTGTCCTACCTTGAACATTGAGGGACACGGTTCGGGGATCCTGGCAGTGCAGGGGGAACGGTTGGACTCCATGATCTTAAAGGTCTCTTCCAGGCAGGTGATTCTGTGATTGCTGCTGGCTCATCTCTTCTTCCCTGACCACCCTTCACAAGGTTCACAAGGGGAACTACGCAGCAGATCACGACTTGGAGCAGATCACGACTTTAACACAATGCCACACCAAAATGAGATCAAAGCCATCACTGCCTCGGAAGGAACAGACAAAGAGTACTGTGTATCCTTCCCTTCTGCTCAGCACTCCTGATACGGTCTTAGCTGCAGTAGTATGTCCACCAAAGAGCAGGCAACGAGCTTAGCAGCAAGTACGGACCAACCAAAGATCCAGAGGAGACGATAACAGGAATAATGCGAGGTCTAGAAAATATGACTTCAAGAGAGTGCTGTGGGGGCAGGAAGATGACAATAACATACAGATGAATATAGATTGGAGGTACGAAAATAGGTCTTAATTCTGAAGTACAGGTCAAAAGGACCTAAGGTCCCACCCAGGCTTATTTTCTGAGTCTAATTTTGTCTTTTGACCAGCATACTTGGCCCTAAACCTTTCTTTTGACTTTAGTTCTTACTCTGTTACTGACTTCAGCAAACTCAGTACCAAGGAGCAAAAACTATATTCATTTCCTTATGTTTCTTTCACAACTTCAGAGTTCTGCTAAACGCAGCTAACTTGGGAGAGGAAGGGGAGGCAACACAGATTCCTGAATTCAGGTCTTGGCACTGAAGAAAAGAAGTCGAATGACCCAGATACTGTGTTTAAAATTCTTTCTGGCCCATTAAGAAATACAGTTATATATTCTGCCATGAACTTAAGCATAGTTTAGCATTTATAAACCCCCTCCTAGTGCTCTTCCTCCTGGCAGAAGCTCAGTAGCTTGCTTTCGTCACTACACCACCTGACCCAGCTTGGCAGGATTCTTTTCTAGCTCAGCATTTTACCTTGGCTTTCCCATAGCATCTCCCAGATCACAGGGTGTCTGGGATCTTGCTGAAGAATGTTCCCATTAAGAGTTTTCCCTCAAAGAACTGGAGTTTACCAGCTCCCTAGAACCAGGATCTAACAACCCTCTGAGCAGAGGATGGCATTTCTGTTCAGCCAGGTTCACGGATGAAATATTACACACAGTGTCAAGGAGAAACACCAATAGAAGGATGAAAAAATGAAGTCAGAGCTTCCAAGAAAATTTACTCCCCTGTAATTTATTACTGCCAACTAACTCAACTAAAGTTACAGCAGTATAAAAAACTGGTTAAGTCAGAATAAAATCAAATTCTTCCCCTCAAAGACAGCAACATTTTTTAAGGCGGTTACCTGCATTTTTATTTGGTAAATATCAGTTTTAAGAGTGTTCGATGCCAAGTGTCACAAACCACAGACACATAAAATGGAATATATAAATTCCATTACAAGATATTGGAGGACATCACCATGACATTTTCACTGAAGAAACCGACAGCTCTGTTATTGTCTCAAACAGCATCTGCTAACTCCTAGATAACATCTGATTCTTAATTAAAATCACACAATATATGCCATTTACATTTTTCATGACTCTCCAAAAATACTTTGGACTTCAGCTAGCAAGGCAGTATTGTGGGTGGAAAGACAGACAAGCTCTTTTACATGAGTAGAGATGAGAGAGAAGAATCAGAACTGAAAAGAGGAAAGTTTAACCACAAACGAACAAGGTGAAGAACAAATCCGATACCCACGCGCATTTCTCGACTGCTAGAAAGCAACTTGGTTTTTGGAGTGGAGCGATACTGTAAAGGTGGTCTTAAGCCTGAGTTCATGCCCTTTCTCTTCTCATTTCCCAGTCCAAGCATTCAACCCAAGCGGAGTTAGGCTGGCTGAAGAGAAAGGCCATTTCTGAGAAGAGGTTTACAAATGTCTCTTAATGCTTCTGTGCTATTATTTGCCTCTTCTGAGCTGTGCCTGGAGAGGAACTCCAGAGTCCTCCCCCTGCTCCTGTCTCGGGGAGGTGACAGATGCCTCACTGGGCTGTGACACGCCAC
>NW_010411122.1:120616-125093 GCF_000710305.1 Buceros rhinoceros silvestris | reverse complement strand
GCGCCCCCCCTCCCTCTTGGCAGGGGCGCGGCAGGAAGGACCAGCCCTGTGGTGAGGCTCCTGCAGCAGTGGCCAGCAGCGCATCTCCACAGAGGGTGGCTGCAGCAAGGCCCCAGGTCCTACTCCTGGGAGGGGGATATAAGGAACGCTCCCATCTCCCCAGAGCAGCTCTGAGAACTCAGCTCAGAACTCAGCGGCTCAGTGAACCCACAGGCCTGCCAATAGCAGGCAGAGATAAAACGCAGCGTAAACCCGGCCAGAACAACCACCATTCCATAACCGTAACCGTTCTGCTATAAAAGGAGAAACAAATTCTTTGCTCTAACCCTCCAAACATCAGTTAAAACTTCGCAGTGGTCGGGATGTGAGAAGGTGATGTCTCAAAAACCAATATAAATTCTTTTATTACGGAGACAAAAAACGTAAAGTATATTTTTTGAACTTTTGTATCAGGGAAAGAAAAAAGGGCTTTCAGGCAGAGACCTTGAATGTCAAGTAATTTTTATGGCTACGTAACGGACCCTGAAAAACAGAGGGGTTTAATAAAAGCGTCAGTCACAGTCTGTAACTACTTCCGATCAAAATTATGACTTTGGTGCTTAGTGAGATTTTTAAAGCAACTCACAGGGCAACACCAGGGGGCTAATCTGCAAGTTACTAGGACCAAGAAAAGTCATTCAAAGAACTTCACATATTGCCAGCACTCGTGCCTCCCGCGGTTCATGAGGTCAGCTGAAGGTACTGCAAACCAGGCTCCTGTCGACTTGTTTTAATCACTTCTATATTGGATATGGTTCTCTCTTCACCTTGTCCTTGTGCGGCATTACCTAATCTCCTAAAAACGATGACAAACCACCTATGAAAGTTAGTCACTAGAGTTCTTTCAGAAATAAGACTGATAACTCATAAAACTTGTCAAAATAAACACGCTGAGGGGGCGGTATTTTGAATTGGGAAATAAAAATTGCCTTTTAATTACAAGGTATTTTCTAAGAAACTTTTTAACGTGGAAGAACCATGCACTCATATGAATTAATCGCTGGAGTTCTATCACATCTCTCCACATTCATTTTGTCAATGGGACTGTATTTTTCTTCAGCCCATACGGAGCCCTAAATGACAGTTAAAACTCTCCTGATGCTCCCCAGAGCTCTGGCAAGATCTCAGGACTGCAGATAGTTTTGAAAAAAGAAAATCAGAACTGACACAAAATCTTGTACTTAAAGAAAGAAAAATACTGTCCAACACCACCCTATTTCCAAGCCTCAGAGCAGGTCAGACCTGTGGAACACATCAGCTTTGTGACCTGCCCTGAAAGCAGCTCGGAGCTTCCTCACCACTCACTCTGGGACTGAATTTCTGCCAGGGTCACCCAGAGGCTGCCAGCTTGCTCTCTCACCCAGCCGGCATGGCTCTCTGAAGCAGAAACAGGGCAGTCTTGGGGAAACAACTCTGGTCAGTCTTTGGCTGTGCATTCTGCACAAAGCCACATTTCTGTAGAACAGTTAAAATGCAGCTAAACTTCCTGTGTTGACTGATTTTCTGAGGGAGTGTTTGTGCCCATTCTCCAGCACCGGAGTAGATGAGGTTTGACCCGAGCGATTTGCCCACTCCACACATGACCCTCTGGGTTATTTCTCCAGCAGTCCATCCATCTGAGCTTTCTTTCAAACTTGTGGGTCAGACAACATGAAGACACAGGATGTAAAACCGCACACCTCATGTAAGGCAGCACGTTTTATACCAGTTCTTCAGCTCTCCTGGTGCTCAAGTGAATCACAGAATCATCTGGTTGGCAGAGACCTTTCAGATCATCGAGTCCAACCCATCACCCTGCACTGCCAGGGTCCCTGAACCATGTCCTTCAGCGCTACAAAGTGGTTTGTTCAGGCTTCGCTAGACTGAAAGGTCTCCCAAAAAGTAGAAAAATACAGTGTTTGACAGAAAAAGTTAAATCACCCCACGTCTTCTGGGCAAGAAAAGCATTGAAAAACAACTCTATTCATACCTGCTCTGAACAAGTACAACATAATAACTGAATAATAACATTTTTGGCATCCAAAATACTCTAATTCAAAGCACAGCGCAAAACATTCTAATACAAAGCGAAGGAGAAATTATCTGATATCAGGAGATTCCACATGGCTCTTGATGAGCACAGCCAGTGCTGCTCTTCTGTATCCCTGACTAGAAAGACAAAATAAGCAACAGTCTTACAGGATATGTACATAAGCTTGTGAGTTTTTATACGTATGCTTCAAGTTTAAGCCTTCCATAAATCTGATATTATTCTCCTTCCTAAAATACATGTACGTAATGACAATGACACGGTACTTCAGCATGGCAGAATACAGCCGCCTTTCCTCTGGAAGGAAAGAATCCATCTGGAATGCTGATCAACAAGGAGGAGAACGCTCCCTGAAACTCAAGACCTCCAAATCTCCTTGATATGGCCAGCCCTTCTCATTATTTCTCTGTTACACGGTCTCAGACCGGATGAGGAAAGATCAACACACAACCCGGGGCAGCCAGAGAAACAGACAATAATCTTCTTTTCAGCAGAGGATCAAAACAAGCTTTGAGAAAACTATCTCTGGGTTTTATTTTCTTATAGAAGAAATGTATTTGTTTCCCATTGTGCATGAGCAGCAGGAGATCTATGAGCAACCAAAATAACATCTACCTCAAGCCCGAAAGAGCCGTAACTTATTTTAGACACAGAGCACAAGAAGCCATCTTCCCAAAGCGTCTCTTCCCACCCTTCCGCAGACTTGCTGCATTTTAAGAGCAGGCACACAGACATGTCGAGGATCATACCTAATTAGTATTTGTTGCAGTGCATTATATGGATCCGAAACAATCTAAGCCGCTAGTTCGGCTGTCCGCTGAAGTTAAAAATATGTTGATTCTGTAGATAAGAGAAATGCCACAGAAATCCACTGTTTAGCTGCAGAGAGTAACGACAGCAGTCAAGGGCAGAGGAGACGGGTAGGAGAATCAAAAATAACTTGAACGCCCTGACTCACCAAGAATGAAGCACACAAAATCAAGCAAAAAGATCACTAAATAAGAGTCATCATTGCAACATTCTTAATCCAAAAGCACGCTCTACTATGGTGGAAACTTGTCAGTCACAGCGTGCATAAAAATGATGAGGCTGCCTCTGTTTATCAGTTCTGCACCAACATATTTAACCCTCTTTTCTAAACCTGGAGAAAGCATCTGTCTCCTCCCTGCTCTGGGCAAATCAGTCTCTTCTCACCGAGACAACAGCCCACAGAAGAGCAAGCCACAGTGAAGATCATGTTCTCATCAGAGCCGCGTATAACCCTACTAACAACCTCCTTTCAGTAAAAAGTACCATTTTAAACAGCAGCCGCCACAAAATTCACCATTTTCAGTGGCACGAACACCACGGTCTCCCACAGAAGCCAACTGAGATGCTCTATTTCCAGCTACGCCCTGCAAAACCTAACATGAAAGTCTGCAGCAGGAGAAAACAGGGGTAGAAGTTAAGAGACCCTTGTTGACAAAGCAAATCTCTTTCCAGTTATGGGACCCTATTTCATCCTATACTCACAGAGGAAAGAAGGAGGAGGCAAAGAAAGAACAGTTACAGTTTATAGCTCATATCAATGGGGTTTGTATAATCCAGGTTCAGCACGGATTTTCTTTCAATCCACAAAAAAATAAGGGGGAAAAAAATCAATAGAGCAGCTAAATGTATGAAGCTGAGAGCATTTAATTGGAAGCCAGGAAAAGAAACATCACACGTGAGGTACGACAGTTCTTCATTTTGCATTGCTTTGTAGCAGACAAACGATGATCTCAGGAGTAGCTGCCATATACTCATGGAGGTGAACAATCTGGTTTCAAAGAACTGAGACAGTGAGAACAGTCTCAAGCAGTTCTTGCTCAGACTTCCAGCTGTCAAAATACCCATCTATCTCCTATACTTTCTTCCTCGAGGCACCCTGTTCTAAGTTAAGAACAGATACTACCATCTATCTTTCACACAATAAAATCGGGGTTGGCAAGCAGCACATGTTCTTGGAGAAACAAGCCCCACAGTTTTAATTTCAAGAAAACACTCTAGCACTCTCACTGCTATTCTGTATAAGGAGGCTTCTCTGTTTTTATCTGTTTCATCTCTCTTGTGCACACAAAACTCAGACCAGATAGTAAATGGCCTCAAGAATCATAAGGGGTGACAATGAACGTGTCTGAATTTTACTGCCCTTAACACATTTAGTTACGTCAAACTAATTGAACATCCAATGAAGACACTTCCCCACCAGTACGCTCCCCCTCTGTCTGCGGGCTGGCGATTTAAAATTCCTCCCCTCCTGAACAGAGACATAGAGTCAAGCCTTGCTTCAGACAGGTCCCACTGAGCAGCGTACAGGCAAGCCACAGCCAGCCTTTGTCCCCAGTTGACAACAACCGCCAGTACAAAACGTGGCATGAAAGAGGGTCA
>NW_010411122.1:116995-120529 GCF_000710305.1 Buceros rhinoceros silvestris | reverse complement strand
GTCAAGAAGTGTGATGGCTCAAGTAACAAGAACCGCGTGCAGGTTGTTTACCTGCCATTTGTGAGCACTGTACCGAGTCCTTACCATTTCTCTGGGTATTCTGCTGTCAGAAGCTTCAGATCTATCAAAACAGTAAAAAAAACAAAACAAAACAAAAAAAGGCTCCAGAACACTGAAGAATAAAGAAATAAATCTAGGCAACTATCTGCATTCTCTGAAATGAGAGATGTAGGTTTTTCCCTTCATAAAAATTCTGGGTCTCAAGACTATCTTGTTTTCTGTGCAAAAATGTATTCTGTACAGAAGTCTTGAAACTCAGTTATAGAATATAGTTTAATATTAGAAACAATCTATAGCCTTTGAAAGCACGATTTCATACTAATATATGTCAAGAGCAAATTACATTGAGTAAGAAAGTCTGCCAAAACAGCTTGAAGTTAATGAAAAGGCTAATCAAAGGAAATACACCTTTTAATTTTCAAACCTCGAACACTCATTGCATAAATATCTTCAGTAATATATTCCTCTCCTGGTGCCAGTGCAAACAAGTAGTATGGGTGGTGAAATACAAGGGCTTAAAAGTCACACACAGAGAGATGCGCAAAAAACGAGTGGCTTTGGTTCAGAGATGATTTTCTGTGACATTAAACTCTTGCCAGCTTCATTATTTATGTACTTCTGATGTGAGCCGGTTTCAGTAGAGACACCAAAACCGAGGGCAAGTTGCAGGCTAGTGCTCTGTCAGTCTCAGTGAGGGACCTATGAGGATCGTATTCAATAACATAAATTGCGTTACTGGGTAAACAAAATCTAACCCAGGTGAAATGACTGTATTAAATAAAAATGACAGGGTGAAGAGGGTTTTTTTTCTACAAAGATATAGCTCTGTAATATATTCACAGCCAGTGGCATTAGGACAGCTCCACACCAGTGGACAATTTCTCACTTTTAAACCTCTTGGTAAAGCAAACGATTACATCTGTTCATGGATTGTTAGGAAAAAGACTCTCCCTTTTAATAAGCTGGGTTTATACCGAATTCTAAATTACAGTAAGAAGTCCAGAGGGGATGTTTGGTTTTTAAACCAAAGCTATTTTCATACTATCAGTCATTTGATAATTCTGACATGGATACAACATGTTTAGAGTCTGAAGCCACATTTGCAGAACATCCTTTTAGAAATCCTCACATCGCAGTGCCGTAACACTCCCAGTATTGTCACTCAGCGCAAACCAACAATGACATCAGAAGCTTGATCATGAAGCCCCACCAGGACAGAATTAGCTGTGCTACAGTATCTACCCACATGACCACCTAACCAAGGAGGCAAAAGTAAAACAAAATACCACGATCTTGATGATTTTCACCCCTCGGTCACTGTTCTTCAAGCGAGTTCACAGTCCTCTCTAACGCACCCTGCCCACCGTGTATTTAGCCATTCATACAACCTAAAGAGATTTTATATTCCATTATCCACATCTGGGTAAAGTAATAAATCACGGAGACAAGGATAGAGAACCAGAAACCATTTGGCACCATATCAGCATGTTGGTTTTTGCGGAACAGATTTTACAACTATAGGGGTGGTATTAGAGAATTAAATTTGGGGGCAAATGCCACAGGTCTTGGAAAAATCACGACGCCGACATTGCAACTAATGGTGCCGCCTCTGACACCAACACACAGACTGATGACCAGATGAAGAATGCCATGAGTTCTCTTCTCCTCACTTATTTTTACTGGACGGAGCAGCCCTTACGCCCTTTGTCAGCGGTGTTTGCCCCGCTAAGCCACTCTAACCATAATATACCTGCCTTATCAGAACTAGAATAATGAAAATATTATATTTATTCCACTTCTTCGCTACTAAATAAGAAAACATCCTTGTGAAGGCTACTCAGGCTCACCTGTGACATTCTGCTGATCTCTGATATGTAGTTTCGGCACAGGTATGGGTTGTTAGAAAGCACAAGAAAAATGCATCGCAAGTGGTTAACTATGTAGTATTTTGTTCGTACTCCACAGAGCAAATGTATACGAAAACCACAAATTACGGTTTAGAATTAGTAACGTACAACTCAAACACTGAAATCTTAGTTTTCTAAAAACAAGCAGTGACCTACACCCCACAGTACACATACAATCCTACGTTAGTCTTGAAAGCATATTTTAGCAGTATTTATATTTACACTGAATTTAGATTAGATTATCTCACTTTCAAATTAATTTCTGGAAGTAACAGAATGCTCACAACAACACTGGGTAATTTTGAGAGGGAAGGGGAAGAAAAATAAATGAGATTTCATGAATACTGTGATTATCTGCCAACATTTACAAGCAATTTCTGCACTCCTTTCTCAGGAGTTCTTAAAAGACACATCACTTCAGTCAAATACAAGCTGTATTATACATACATTACATATGCACAAAATATATAGGGTCAACTAAAGGGGTTGCTGGTGATTTGCTTTCTGAAAGTAGGAAAAATCACGTACTGCCAAGTCAGTCCTTAACAGCGTAATCATCCTTTTGCTACAAACTTGTCTTTTAAGGAGGCTTTACCTTGGCTTTTCAGAACCCAAAGCAACAGAAAACCTTGTCTGGCTGTCTTAAGGCAGCTGTGTCCTTCGAAGACGACCTCGAAAAATTCTCTGGGGAAGGGACCCCAAGGCTTGTGCTGACTTTACACCAGGGCTTCGTTCATCCCCTGCCTTACAATGCGTGTGCCTGGAGAAGAGCTGCAGGGAACTTCATAAAACAGCTGATTATTAAGATCGATAAACAACTATAATCTCCGTCCTTTTATATGGCAAATTCATTAACAGTTGTTTCCACAGAGGAAAAAAATCTCCACGTCCATAAATCACCGCAGTCCTTCATATTGGTGCTATTTTATATGGCATGACAAAAAAGATGCGGTTTTAAGTTAACAGCATGACAATCGGGTGACATCGTTAGGGTTGACCTGATCAAAATTGGAATCTACTGCTAAAGTCTGCTCAAAATACATAAATTGTTGATATATTTTTCCTGTTTATAGTGCTTCTATGGGATTATAAACAGACTATATAGTTACATCCGATGCAAGGCACTTCTTAAAACATGTTCCACACTAACTCCTCAACTTTCAGGAAGGTCAATGGTGGAGGGTTTTTTCCCCCCTTCTTTTATCCTCCTCCTATGCTGTAAAAATAAGCTAGTAACACTCCAAACATCTTTAAGGTAAATCCACTCTTCTACATAACCTAGAGAAAAGAGGCTCTGTGCTAAGTAAGCTCAGTAACCTTACCTGGGGCAGCATTCCCAGACAGGGCAAATAGAACCACAGAATCACCTGGCTGGAAGAGACCTTTAAGGTCATCGAGTCCAACCGTTCCCCCTGCACTGACAGGGTCCCTAAACCGTGTCCCTCAGTGCCACACCCACACGGCTGTTAAACCCCTCCAGGGATGGGGGCTCCACCACTGCCCTGGGCAGCCTGCGACACGCCTGCACAACCCCAACGGGACAGAAACGGCTCCTCAGGGACAGCCT
>NW_010411122.1:86962-116491 GCF_000710305.1 Buceros rhinoceros silvestris | reverse complement strand
AGCACTCAAGGTGTGGCCTCACCAGTGCCCAGTACAGGGGGACAATCACTGCCTTGCTCCTGCTGGCCACACCAGTGCTGGTACAAGCCAGGATGCCATTGGCCTTCTTGGCCACCTGGGCACGCTGCTGGCTCATGTTCAATCGACTGTCGACCAGCACCCCCAGGTCCTTCTCTGCTGGGCAGTTTCCAGCCGCTCCTCCCCCAGCCTGTCACACTGCAGGGGGTTGGTGCGGCCCAAGTGCAGGACCCTGCACTTGCCCTTATTGAGCTTCACACTATTGGCCTCGGCCCATCGATACTCACAGAAGGTGCCAGTATACGGGATATACTCAAGACTGGAAGTAGACCCTCCGTTCTCCAGTTTTCCTTCTGTGCAATCCTCCAAAAGCACAACTGACTTTCTGTACGCGCGTGGTCTGATGTGTCAGAACACCAACCCTACATTCTCTCTTCACACCTCCCCCTTAAACACTTAATCATGCTGTACACTAATAGAGGGGCTTTTTCTGGTAAAGATAAAATTAATCCAGCCGAAATCTTCAGAGCCATGAAAAAAAGGTATCCAGTACCTCCTAGCTCCAGAGAGTGCTTATTCATCCACTGGAACAATCTGAACTTTGAGGATCTAACAATAGTTCCGCCCTGAGCCCATTAATTTAGAATCATCTACTGACCTGGAAAGGAGGCAAGTATAATTCTTAAGTGTCATACAAATTGTTTTGGAGGAGGAAAAAAAAAGACAAACCACAACGTTACAATATACCCCAATATTTGTAAAGCTTGACGCTTTTAGTGGCAGATAAATGACTCATATATTCTGAATAAATGTTATTTCCAAAACGTTGATCTGAATACTTAATACCACTTTATATTCCTTCTCCTAATTGTGGTTTTAGGATTAATTTATCCTTGGCTAACATTTTCAGCCACCTGCTCTTACACTGAGCTGTACTTTACATCGTTACTAGACAACCGAAATCAATATGACTACTCGAAGTGTAAGAGAACTCAGTGGGGTAAAGCCTGTTAGGACTCTGTCAGGTAAATGAAGGCTTTATAAAACCCCGTATCACCAAATTTAATAGATGAAGACTCTCAGCCTGTTTACAACTGACAGTATAACCACAAAGAAACCAGCAAGCCCGTAAGGCTTTAGATGTTCACCAAGTATTCTGGGTTTTACATTACAGTTCAGGTATGGTCAGCTCTTCAGCTTCAGTATCATGTTGGATTTATAGTCAAAAGTGATGTAAACTTATAGAGAAAACCAAAAAAAATCAAGGAGTTACTTCCTGGTTTGGCTGAACCCTTTCCTTCATGTCTCAAAAAAACCCCAAACCCTGAAATTTGTTGTTGCTCATACAGGCAATTCATGAAATGTGTTGGTTTTAGCTTTGACACAAAATTCCTCCCTTAATTCTTTTTTAATTTTATTTCTCTATCTTAGAAAAACTGACTATGCCCTTTAAGTCTGACGCTTAACATACACTAATGCAGAGAAGAGCGAAACACAAAATCTAGACGTGTGACTATATCTAAGTTTCTTCAGCTCGACTCAATTTAGTGTTCCTGAGAAATCACACCAAATGCAAAGAAATGAGGCGTCTTCTGCTTTTCCACAAGAGTCGACAGAGTAGCAATGTCAGCCACATTACATTTCCCTTTTTGGATGTTCCTTCTCCCTGGAAGAATTTCCTCCAAAGGAGCTATCACAATTTATTTTTACAGTGAATTAAGTTTCAACAGTGAACTATTCAGCAAATGGACTAATAAGTGACCAATTTCATTTTGCTCACTGTAGCAAGAAGCTATAATAATGGATTGAAGTCACCAGTTAATTTATTCAACACCCAGTAAGGAAACTGTTACTAGCACCAGGACACCCTACTACTTAACAAAGAGAGACGTCTTTTTGCAGCGGCTGGACAAGCAAGTAGTGGACCACCTCCTCCTTATGGAATTTTGAATTTAATTCTTTTTACATTCATAAGCTCTATATCATGGGGGGATCTGAAATGATCTGCGAGACAGACATGGGATATCAGGGAATTCTGGTCCTTACTGATCAGATTCTGTATCCTCAGTAACCTACCACCATCTGCACGCAACTTACTTTCATCATACGCAGTAATGAATACACCTAATAAAGCCAGCTGAGAAGAGATGGAGGGCAGGGAGAGAGCAGAAAAAAAAGAAATCAAAGCTCTCTTCAAAAAGAAACATGACTCAGCCATCTCAGAAGGGAGGCCTTCGGAATAGCTAGGCCATATCGCGCTGTATCTGACTGCCCAGTCTATAAATGATTAATGGGACCGCTGAGGGAGTTGTTACTGCTGTCAGCACACACATCTCAGCTTTGAACTCTATAAAAGTTGGAGGAGAAACAAGATTTCAGATGAGAAAAATCGAAGAAAATTTCTGAGGTATGAATTAATTCTCTACTTTCTCCACACAGTGAACAGAGGGAATTGAAAAATTTTATGCTGGACATTCCAAGGGTGAAAACCAACACAATTAAAGGTGAAGGACAGAAACTGAAACCTTAGCAGGCAATGAAAGTCCCATCCCAAAAAGCAGCCTCCGTTAACTCTGTTAACAGTCTGGCTGGGTTGTTACAGACACAAAACTAAAATCCTTTGTGGATGATTTTTTTTCCCCCCCATGTGTTTAATTTGTTTTGGACATCCTGATAGGTTTCCAGAGCTCAGTCTGTCACCAGAGGTGGACAGGACAGCTGCTGCGGAAAGGGAAAGAACAAGTATTTGCCAGAAAAAAAAAACCAAAAAACCAAAAACTGTCCCATCACACTAGTACAGTTACTTTTCACAGGGGCTGACACAGCTCACGGGTCATTCTTTACTCAGTCTACAGTAATGAGACACCAAACAAAACCAGAGAAACCCCTCAGTCTTTCTAGGAAACATAATCACAACAAATTGCCAGAGAGAATTTTTTCCTTACGTACACCGTCAGCGATAGCTGAACATCTCTCCCATACTGTAGCTCCACCTACACTCCAAAGCGTCCAGCGGGGACCTAGGAGACCTTCATAAAACATCTCTTCACTGGAATTCACTCTTCATTAGTGGTTGCATAAGCAAGTAAAATACACGTATGTACTGGCCATACGTCCGGACTGATCAACAGCAGGCCAGTTTCAGTATTCTGAGAACACTCAAGAGAACCACCAACCATTTAAAACCATGTAACTGCCATCAAAAGCTGTAAGGATCTGTAACCTATCAGAGAAACGAAGCCATCTATGAAGTTCAGGCATGGTGCCACTCCACGCTAGCCAGACAGCTACTTTACAAGAGTAATTTCTCTGACTGACATCGCTAAAGGAGGCAGAATGTAATTACCCGAGCTGAAATAGGATACAGGTTCAACTGGATCTTTAATGACCAGAAGTGTTTAGGGCTTTCATTTCACGTCTCATTCAAAAGATAAATGAATACCATTCCAAAGATTAGATTGCCAGCAGACAGAGAACGTCTCTTCAGAAAAAAAAAATCAAATAAGAAAGGGCATTTCACTCTTTCACATAAAAACTCCCACCATTTATGTTTGTCTCCAAAATGACTGATCTACTTAGTAGATATTACATGTTGAAAGAAATAATTCAGATGTTACACAGCTTAAGCACTAGAAAACTCAGCAATTGAACTGCCTGAGTTGCTAAATCAGAGTTCTCTCTTTAAAAGCAAAAAAAAAAAAATGATTGATGCATTTAGGAAGAACTCTATTTCTGCAAATGTGAAGGACTGAATGGATTTTTATCGTAACATTATAAAATGCTTGAAAATAACTTCAAACACAGGTCCTTGAGGTTAAGAATGACTAGCAGAGAAAACATTCAAAACAATCCAAGTTACTTCTATGCTTCGTATATACCTTAAATTAAGCACGGGATTATGTTAACATCTTGCGTATTGTTTTTTCTGGGGATTACAGGTATGAACAAAAGCCTTGTGAAGCACTGGAACAGGCTGCCCAGGGCGGTGGTGGAGTCCCCATCCCTGGAGGGGTTTAAGAGCCGTGTCAAGGTGGTGCTGAGAGACAGGGTTTAGTGGGGACCTGGCAGTGCAGGGGGAACAGGGGCACTTGATGATCTTAAAGTAGTTGTCAACCTAAACAATTCCATGATTCTAACAAAAGCAAGAGGAATCTGCACAGTGAGTCAGTGAGCTCTGAATCTGGCTTAGGCTTCAACACCACGCTTTCTAGGAGACAGATCACAGGCCTTTTACACACCCAACAGGTATTGCTCTGGATTTTTTGGTAGTTCACCATGCCTGATAATGCTGGATTATCCAGAAAAAAGTCCACCGGGACAGGGAGTCTTTGGATACATCAAATACTTTCTGCTGCAGAACGGACACATCTCTACCAGACAGACTATGGACAGTAAAAATGTGTCACCTGGTACAGAAAAAGCCTAGGAAGGGGAAAAGAAAGTTTTTAAGGTTCTATATCAGCAAAACTTGCTGTTTCATTTCTTCTCTGTACATACTCACTACTACAATCCTAACGGAAAAACTGAGTCCACCACTGATTTTAATTCAGCAGATTTTGCGAAGAGCCGCCGCCTCCTCCTGTAGCAGGCTTTTCTTCACTGCAGCGCTGTAAACCAACCTCCCGAGTCTGCAGTCTTCCCGGAGCAGACTGTTGGAAACCATGGTCGTTACTCTTACAAAAACAGATACTCAAAAAGACTAAAATTCAACACAACTAGATGTTACAGCGGCTACCTCAGGTAATAAAGGATGGATGTCGCTCCCTTCCACAAGGGCTTCACTCGCATTCTCACTCTCACCCTAAAGCAAAATACTTGGATTAGTTTTCCTTGTTGTGCATAAGCTGCAAGCTACGTAAGTCACACACGAGAGTGATTTTATTTGCCTTCCAAGGATTATTTGAAGGGGGACGTGATCTCTTCCTCTGAATGGCAGCCCAGTGAAAGCAAGTGGAGGTGGCTATTACTCTTGTGGCGATGAATTCTCATAAACAAGGGAAAAGTTCTTGCTGTTTACACTCATTATTTTGTTCCTGTTGCATCACTTCCCTCAAGTTAAAGTGTTCTTCTCATACCGTAATTTTTCAGGGGAAAAACAATCTTAAATTAAAAAAGAAAAAATTGCAGGAAAACTGACTTTTTGTCAGAACTAAAGACACAATAACCTCTACAACATCAGCACGTTGTTTTGCTCCGCTCCTTTCCCTTGTCACATTACTTCTCAGAAGAAATTGTTTTCTGGTGCTGGTTCTGATGACTCAGGCACATTTTCTCTCGCTACACCTTGATTAACTTCAGTGAGATCACTCGTGGAACGTGCTAGCATTGACAGTATTAAACTCCAGCAGAAACACAGCTCCAGAGAGTCAAGTTTTCAGAGCTGTACAGATTTTCTAAAGAGACTGAATTCTGTACCCAGTTTCACTAGGATGTTACTCCTAGATTAGCTCCTTAGATTTGTACCACAGATCACGGAGTTAGAAACGGCACGTTTATCACGGGCAACTACAACTAACACAGCTTGTTCCACATTAAACCCCACTCTAAATGCTCTTTTATTTCATTAGAGCCATTTATTTTTCATTTCACCTAATTCAATTGCACCAGATCCCAAGGCTTCCACTCAGGTGAAATTCCCACTGCAGCCAAGAGGATTTCTGCCTTAAAGAAACAGTAAGGACCTCTCTGCACCTGCTCTGCACATCTTGAGGTGCGTTATCAGCCGGTTTAAATATTCGTGGTTGATTCTCCAGTATACAACTGGAACTTCTTTCAATAAGAAAAGTAAGGTGGCAAAGTGCATCTTAATCTCAGTAATGTCCCCTAAATATTTCCTGTAGTTGGACAGGGCGAGGCAGGGTTTATTTAATATTTAGTTACTCTACTACCTACTCTGGAGTACCTCGTCAGTATTTTTCTGGTTTTCATTGATGTAAGCACCTGCCTGGAGGAACCAAAAAAGGGTCACAATATCCTGACAAACCAGGTTATAAAATTAGCCTTACTGCACTGCACTCAGACTTGTTGGGGTTTTTTAATTAACTGTAGTAAAGCGAGACATGGTTTGCAGTTCATCCATCATGAAATAGATATTTTAAAGCAACTACCTTTCTCTGTACAGCTCACACCACAAGAAATACTTCATATATGGAAACTTCTTAATTGCAAAATGGAGATGTCAATATAAGAATCTATTTGCTCAAATATAAAGATTTGCTCCCATTTTTGAGTGCTTTGTGGTTTTGTTTTCTTTAATATAGTCCGTGGTGGTTCTGTCACTAGAAACAAATCTAAATGCCATTGCTTGGGTCCTCAGAGTCCAAGAGGAAATCAAAGCAGATACAACTGCACGGAAGGTGGGGGAGATGTTCCTGGTGACAAACTGGTCGAATGCTAAGCCAGGGACTGAGCACTTCATGAGTTTGCTGCTGCTTAGTTTACCTGCCTCTTTCTCAACATGATGTTCCTCCTGTAGTACATAACTCAAACTTATGGATGAATAAACATCTGACACTCAGTGTGTAGCAGCAGCCAAAGCAAAGAAAACAGGAACAAACCTCCCTCCCTTGCCCCCCAGGGAGCTCCAGGTGCTAAGCAGAAGGACTCTCTCTTTACATCTACTTTGCTCTGGAAGTTACTCCAGCCCTGACAACAACAGGCTGGCTCCGCTGGTAGCCACACACCACCAGTGACATGGGACTGGGGACACATGGGGGCTCACAGAACACGTTCAGGGGAAGGATGCTCGCAACAGTGCTCTGAGTGGTGCAGCTCATGGAAGCAATTCATCTAACAGTGCTCTTCGACTCCTGCATTTTCTTAAACTTCACAGAGTTCAGGCAGCCTTGCTCTGTGAAGAGCCTCTTGAGAACTCAGCTCCACTGCGGCAGGGGGCGTCTCTCACGGAACGTGACTCACTCACTAAATTCTGATATGCTGAAGAGACATTTTGCTTTATGAAAGCTATGTTTTAGTCCTCACCTCATTAACAAGTCCATTTTTAATATATATTCAGTCAGTTCACCCCACACTGCTGCAAGGACCACTCATCTCTAATTTCAAGACAACTGCTAGCAGCTTTTCAAGAGACTGGACACAGGCTGCTTCCCAGCACTTTAGCAGGGAACCTGAATCTGAAGGAGATGGTGTCATTTTGTTTGGAGTTTCTCCTTCTGTAAATTGCTTCTTCATCGTGGAGGTCTAGGTGAGCCATCAATCTTCTGTTTCCTACTCTCTTCCCTCCCTTCCACAGCACGCACTTTTAGATTTTTCATTGCCTGCTTTTCAGCAAGAACGACACAGTGAAGGAGTGCGATCTACCGCTCCACGAGAAAAGGAAGAGGCAAACCCACAGACTTCATCAAATCAAATCCACTCATTTCTGTAAACACCACGTTTTCCCAGTTCACTACCAGGGTAACCACGGAATAACAAAACATAGCAGCTATTTTTGTAAGATCTAGAATAAGCTCTATAGTGGGTTGTTGCAAGATACTAATCCAATAACCCCCAGACCAGGAACCGGAACACGGAGAAATATGGCGAGACAAGACACTGCTTAGAGCTATTTTTCTTGATGTTTAAGGCTAAGATAAAAAAGATTTTAAAGCCTGGGTTTGCATCTTATGTGCACAATACATTTTGGTCAACAGAAATTACCTCTTCATGACATTGTTTTGCACCAATCTACATGTCAACTAGCTAAATCACGTCTTTCTCTTGTCTAAATAAAACTACATCCTTAAGTAATATCTGACATGTCCAGCTGGCATATAGATACCGGTCAGGATGAAGTCAGTGGAGTTTGAGTGCAGCAATTCAAACGGTAGAAACCTTCACCAGCAAACCTAATCCCAGACAGCATGAGCAATAGAATACGATCTGATTTCTAAGCGCAAGATTTGGGGACCAAAGTGGGGGAAAAGCAAGACAATATTCTGGACCTTTAAAAAAAATATCATGATTCTCACCAAGTGAGAAGACTGTGAAAGATAATTTTCTGATGTGGTGGGTTGACCCTGGCTGGACATCAGCTGCCCACCAAAGCCGCTCTATCACTCGCCTTCTCAGCTGGACAGAAAAGATACAACAAAGGCCTGTCGGTCAAGATAAGGACAGGGAGATCACTCACCCATTACTGTCACAGGCAAAACAGATTAGACTCAGGGAAATTAGCTTAATTTACTCCCAATCAAATCAGAGTAGGGTAATGAGAAATAAAAACTAGATCTTAGAGCATTTCCCTTCCCATGCCTTCCTTCTGGGCTCAGCTTCACTCCTGATTTCTCCACCTGCTCCCCCTGAATGGTGCAGGGGGATGGGGAATGTGGATCACAGTCAGTTCATCACATATTTCTGCTGCTTCTTCCTCCACAGACGGAGGACTCGTTACACTCTTCACGTCCTCCAGCACAGAGTCCTTCCCGTGGGAGAGGACTTCTCCAACGCTGAGTCCTTCCCATGGGCTACAGTTCTTCATGAACTGCTCCAGCAGGGGTCCTTTCCATGGGGTGCAGTCCTTCAGGAACAGACTGCTCCAGCCCACAGGGTCACAAATCCTGGCAGCGTGGGATCCTCTCTCTCCACGGGGCCTCAGGTTCTGCCAGGAGCCTGCTCCAGCGTGGGCTCTTCATGAGGTTGCAGCCTCCTTTGAGCATTCACCTGCTCCAGCACAGGGTCCCCCACAAGCTGCACGTGGATCTGCTCCACTGTGGACCATCATGGGCTGCAGGCAGACAGCCTATCTCACCACGGTTTTCACCACAGGCTGCAGGGAAATCTCTGCTCTGGTGCCTGGAGCACCTCCTCCTCCTTCTGCACTAACCTTGGTGTCTGCAGAGTTGTTTCTGTCACATATTCTCACCTCCCTCTTCCACTGCAGTTGCACAGATTTTTTTTCTCCTTCTTGCCTATGTTGCACAGAGGCAACACACTGCCATCGTTGATGGGCTTGGCCTTGGCCAGCAGCAAGTCCATCTTGGAGCCAGTTGGCACTGGGGGAAGCCTCTAGCAGCTTCTCACAGAGCCACCCCTGCAGCCCCTCTGCTACCAAAACCTTGCCGCAAACCCAGTACACATGACCGCAAGAGACACCAATAAAACACTAGAACATTAGAACCATTTGTTACCTGGAACGTCAAGACACCATCTCAGCTAACAGAAAAGATTAATATAACAGATATTCCTTTTATTACAAACCACCAACCACGCACAGACCCAGACACCCGAACGTAACAAAAGCTATACAGCAACATTAAACTGTCCTGGCACAGAAACCCACCCCAAACGCAGTGCTTGTTGAATGTTTTCCCTGGCTTTTAAAACTAAAATTCTGCAGTATATGAGGCAGTGTAAGTACTACAAAAAACGAGTGCAGTCTCCTGCTGCAGTCAGCTGGGGGGATGAATGGTGGTTGTGGTCTGGGTGATTTCACTTTTCCTTGGCTTGGCACTGTGAGACAGAACAACCTTTTTCTTCCACTGAGAGTTCCTTGTTGATTTGCAGACAGATGTCCCCTTGATCTGCAGAGACAGTCCTAATCAGATTTTTCTAGTAGATCTTCTTTGATCTATCCCCCAGTATCTTTACAAATGACAGCTTTGTTTCCTCTCTCATATTAAGATATCATCCCTTGCCATTCTGCGATAAGCATCGCTGGGGCAAAGGCTGTAAACAGCCTGGCAGCAAATGGCGCAGGGCAACCTCAGCCACCTGGAACATCTGCCTTCTCCAGATCCGTCACACCCTCAGGAGCGTCATTTCAACCACAGCCACCACTTTCTGTTGTAAGTTAAGCATCACTCACTCCACCCCTCCTCTCCTGTACCGCACAAGCTTTGCTTCACCTTGAAATGAGAGGCTTTAGAAAGAATCTCATTGAAAGCCTTGTGCCCACAGCTTCACAGCTGGTTTGCTTCCCAAAATAAACCTTGCTTTGTATTTTACAAAAGATCTGAGATAGAGAAAGGTAGGGAATTTTGACATTTAGCTGACTGTACTCACTAAAAAAATCCCTTTCTCTGCTTTGCTTTTTGTTTGCTTATTTTCTTCAGCCAGGTTCTTCAGCTGAAATGTCTTTGATAGCTCCACACCTAAAGATTGATTCAGTTCAGGAATCAAAGAAATAGCACGTGAAAATACAATTCTCACTTTTTTTTTTTTTCGATCTCTAGCTTCCAAAGGAATACAAACTGTATGGAGTTTTACCCAAAGGACTGCAGAAGACAATATATTCCTGAAGAAGCAATTTAAGAGACAAGTACACAAAGAAGTATGCAGCTTCTTAGACCACAACTCCAGATACTGCCAATTATTACAAAACAAATCAGCTAAAGATCTCCTCATTTTCACGACGTACACGACATACCCAGCTTCAGGACGTAAGTACAGCAACATTCCATCATATCCCTCTGAAATCGATGACTGCACTGAAGAATCCGTATCTAACTAATGCAATACTGTAAGTATTGATATTTTTAATTTATTTTTTACTCGCAAGATAATTATTAGTTTACAAAGCCCACCTCTCAGCCTTGGTACATACTGAAAAAAGACCCCTCACCCCACTAGCAGACGGTCTGTTGTACACACAGTCCAAAATCACATTAAAATAACCCCAGTAATTGCTACATACTGATGCCTCGCTGCCATGTCCTACCTTTGCTTCTGACTGTTTACAATCAGCAGGTACTTCTTTGACTGCAGCCTATCATTACATGAGAAAACTGCTCTGCAGTGCTTTGCAAAGACTATAAATACATGTGTAGGTACCACAAAAATATTTACCTCTCTGAGCTCCAACCTACCTCCTCCTCATTTGCCACAGATGATCTCCCTTCCTTGTGTACCAGCCCAGACAGTAGCTGGCACAAGCCAGGGGAGCGCAGATGTGGTGCAGTCGTTTTGAATCCCTTTTGGAGGTGATGCCCCACCACTGCCATAAACCCTCCTGCAGAATTTGGAAAAATACTGCACTTTCCTTGACTTGCCCCTAGTTGGGAACCCACGGCTTCAAAGCCTTCTGTCCTTTCCTGCTCATTGCCCAGAGGTATAATTAGTACAGACACTGTAATTAACCCCCTTTGCTGGTCGCCACCCCAGAGCTGTCCAGGAGTTGCTACGTGTGCCTCAGACCCACGCGCAGGACTGCTGCATGCAGGTCGTTGTTCAAGGAATTCTGCAATTTCTGGGCACTCAATCACGTGTTTACTCATGCCTTTGATACCGTAGATTGTCCTGCCTATCTCATCCCCACCACTTCACTGGTGGCAGTAGTGACTGACATTGCACAAACACAGAGTAACGGCGCACGCTCCCCACTAAACCAGCACAAGGACTCCACCGACCCGCGGCTCATCCACAAAGACAGAAAAGCAGCTCAAGGAATGATGGGATGATTTTTTAAATGTTGCAAAAATACGAGATGGGGAAAACATCACTGGATGGAAAGTTGTGGCATTTGAGTCCATGGTGCCAACAATTCTCACAGAGTCCTGTGTTTGCATTCTGCTCTGCACACCAGAACGTCTCTCAGAAGCCTTTACCAGGGAGCCCTGCCAAGGATGCACCTGGGCTGAAGCCAACAGCGTTACACACAGTTAAGGATGTGTATCTCCAGCTCAGCTGTCAGGCACGTACATGCTGGAACTGTACGGCAATGTCAGCAAAAACTCTACCAGAAAAACTTTCCAGCACAGGTATCACAGCTGTGTTAAATACGATCACAAATGGTAACGATCACAGAGATCACTGATTTCAGGCCCGGCCAGCTCAAAGCAAAACAAACAAACGAAGCAGTGATTTAGAAGGGAGATCAGACCCTAAATAGAAAATCACAAAAATTCTATAAGAAGCATCAAGCACCTCCTTAAAGAAACAGGATTATACAGAATGGATGGAAGGCAGGATTACTTGACAGTATCTCTGGGTATCAGATTGCAGTTCACCTTCAAAAAGCGAAGGCAGCCCCACAACCGTGACGCTGATTCCTCGTTCCATGCAAAGCAACTGGCGAGAGGTAGTTCTTCTTGGCAGCATGTTGAATTATGTATTTGTACATAAGCTTTAAATGTGTATTTTAATTTCACCTGAGTAAATTACCAACACAAATCCTACCCTTCTCAGCTCTCTCTGAAATTTTAATTAACCTAATATCATCACTTCAACCAGGCAGTTGGAAACGATGAGTAACATATGACTCATACTCAGAAGGAAATGCACCTGCTTTTCAACAACATTTCTAATTACTGGTTCATTTTACCCTTTACATGATGTTGAAGTCAATTTGAGCCATACTGTTTTTAGCTGGTGACGAGTCCCTTCAGCACACAGATAAAAGGAATTGCTGTGTTGCTGGTTTGAAGGATGTTTTTAAATGCTCTGTGGCAAATAGAATACGCTACCAAAACACATCATTTTACTTCTGATATGCATCAGTTCACCAAGAGCTTCCAGCAGACAAGGTTTTACCAGGAACATTTGAGCTTTGATTTAAAGTGATGTCCCACCATTTCACCGTCTGCTCTGTGGCATAATGGTTGAGGGAGTGCTACCATATGTTCTGTTTAACAAAGTCCTTATTTCTAACGTTACACACAAAGGAGGAGGGAAACCCTAGCAAATACATTTTTTTAATACTTCAGATGTCCTCTAAAATCACTGCAACAAATAGCAGTGAGACTGTGAGGGACGTCTTCTCTGAACAGCCTCCTGACAGCTCTGCATCTGCGAGGAGTAAGCAGGGAAGCAAAGGGAAGCCTGCTTCAAAGGCGCTGCATTGCCTTTCTACTCGGAACATACAGTTTTTCCTCACCTTCAGAAGGCTGCCGCTGTTCTCACCTAGATCTGACGTCCACTCAGCCACTGAAATACACATATGACAAAGGGCAGAGCTGCTGAAGTTTTCAAACCCTCTAAGACAACTAAAATGTAACGACTCCTCATACACAAAGCCCTATTCACTCTCAAACCAGTTCGCACATCGGCTTTCTCAAAGTCACCACCATTAGCTTGACTTGTGGCATACTGGTAAATCCCATCCATCTCGACAGGAAACAACAAACTTCCTTCTGGTTCAAGTCGTATAGATTTTACACACAGAAGCCAGCTCCTTCTGACATCAACCTCTAAATTTCTTGATATAATGAGAGCTCCACACCTGCCGTGTTTCCTTTACTCCGCGCGCTAACCCATATTTTAGATCAAAACAATACAAAAGACATGAACAACACAGGAGTCAACAACGGTTATGTCGTCCATTTATCAACTTTAAACCATCGCTTCAGCAGTTCAAATACTCCATGTTCTAGTTAGGAAGGTCCCTTTACAGCTATAAGAAAGAAGATAGTTGTAAGATTCTTGGCTGAAAGAAACCTCGGCAGTCGAGCCAAGAGCTGTCCGAAAGCCACCGGCTCCCCGGCTAGGCAGGGCACCTCTGGGCAACGCAGGCACTGGTTTTGCGGGACAATATTTTCACGTACATACAACATGTCTCTGGTGCCCTGCATCCGTCTGAAGGTACTGTTTCCTCTGAATAATTGACATTTTAGAAAGGAATGTGCAAATTCTACATGGGAGAGGGTGACTAGCAGGAGGGATTAGCGGCTGGGGAGTTACATGGGGCTTTGAGACAGGAATTCCTTGCATTACTTCCTCACGCATATTGTCAGTACTTACTGCTGACTGTCAGGAGGCTTGGGAGCTTTTTTCTATTTAAAACAAATAACCCAAAGGCTATAAGCAAAAAATTCGAGAAAAGCAGTATTCAAATTTATTCAAGAGTATATGAAAATATTAACATTGTAGTTCATTCTTAGATAATTAGAAACAATGCTGACAACTAGAATCTACAGGATTTTAGTATGTGGTGATTGGAGTACATCTATAAAAAGCTTCAGCAGTTTCCAGAAGCTCCTCAAAGCAGATTTGTTGACAACTGGGCTTAAGTGATTTTGTATTACAGGAGAACAGTCGTATATTAAGCAGACACTGCGACACACAAATCACTGAACCATCTCTGGGTAACAGGTGGTTCCAGTGATTTCACTTATCCTTTAACATTTATTTCTGGGGGTTTTTTTTCTTCCTTAAAAAAGCCTCATCCAAAAAACCTTATCCACACCAGCATCACGCAACCTGCATTAACAGGATTCCACAGCAACCCACTTGATCACCACCAGTAAAGGCAAGTGCAAAAAGTTTATTAAGAGACACATAATGCAAAAAAGTCTATCACTGGGTAATTAAATAAAATACAAAATCAGTAAATACTGACCAAAATAAAAACCCAAACCTGCCATATAAAGAATCTACTAAGAGTCCTATATGGTGTACTGTAGGATCCTTTCCTTCTCATTCAAGGTAGACGAGTAACTGGATCTTTGTGAAACAAACAGAAATGTGGGACTGCTAAGGCTGTCAGAAGCAAATCTTGAAACAGAAAATCTGGGAAAAGGCAGAATCAAATCATCACCGGGGAGATATATTCGAATAGGCTGCGACTGTGGAAATCGGTGGCTTCAGTGACTTCGAAACAAATCAAATCTTAAGAATTCAGCAACTTGAAGTGAAAAGCTAGCATCCAAATTCTGGTCCAATTTGCACAATGGATTCAGAAAAAGCAGTAGGCAACCCTGAGCTTGCACCGCAGGAAAGAGGCGGAGTAAGTATTTTTCATTTGCCATCCTCTCTAACCAACCAAGTGTCCACCGGAAGCTAAAGCAGAGACATCCCTGATTGTCTATAACCTTCCCTGTTTAATTTAAGACTAGTTTTCAGTTAGGAAAAGGCAGCTATGGACCAGTCGTATCTTTAATGAAGAGCAAAGTGAATGAAAGTAATTTTTCGTAATCCAGCACATCATATTTCTCATTACCAAAGGAGGAGGAGGTGTGTTTCAGTAAAGCTTTACCTTTCTCACAACGACTTCCCGTGAATCCAGACGGGCAGGCACACTTGTTAGGGGCTACACAAGTTCCACCATATCTACATCCTTCTTCACAGAATGCTGAAACAGAAAAGGAATATGGGGGTGTTACTTAATTTTTTGAAAATTTATTATACTTTTGCAAGGTACTAAGAAAAACATCCAATTCTACGCAATTAAAAGAATTCTACATATTAAAATTCAGCCCACCTGCAAACACAAAAAAGAAATAACTCACTTAAATGACAGAAGGAAAATTCTCGGATTACACCGTAGGCAAACCACCTCGCTAATAAAAGATTAATAACCATCTGGAAGAAGGAGAGGGGAAAAATACAATGTATGATTTTAATGGGGCCGATCGTCTTTCAATGACACCAAATCTGAGCACGACACTAACGCTGATCCACAGAAAACAGGCTGCTCAGATGGCGTTAACTACTTTGTTTCTCACTTCTATCAAAAACACTTTCCTGAAATGTCTGTAAACAGGGAATATTTTCCTGTTTTTTTTTTTTTAAGTATAAGGTACATTTTGAGGAATTGAAAAGTGAAATAGGATGAGGGCTCATGACTGAAAACAGAGAAGAGCTTAACCACAAGATAACGCCTCTGCCGAGGTGTGATTCTTGACAGAGCAACACACAAGCACTTTAGAAGTTTATTTGTCCAATAACCAGGACTTGAAACAACAGAGGAACCTCATCTTTTCTTGCAAGCACTGTATGCTGTTCCTCTTGCTTACAGAAGGTTTAGCAGAACTCCACCAACTGTCCAAGAAATACACTTGCAGCTCAAGGCTATTGCGTTTTCTTCTGTGTTGTGTGTGTACAAGTAGGGGAACCGAGGCAACAAGAGGAAAGGAAAGAGCAAGCATCGGGATGTGATCTGGTTTGTACTGTTAGCTCGAGTAAGGCTAAGACTAAGAGCAGGTCCCATCCGCACCACACTCCCCACCCGCTCCTAGATATTTATTGAGCTTCGCAAGTTACTCAGTGGGTTTGACTGCACTTATGAGGGAAGCTACAATTAATATTTAAACAGCAACTCTCTGCATCTAAGCTAATAACAGAATTGCAAAGTGTTTCCTGCGAGCGAAAATCACAGATGGAGCGTTGGCAAAGAGATGTTACAAATGCCATGAAAAGGCTTAAAGTGCTAGATAACAGACGAAATGTTTAAGATTTATTTTCCAATGCACTAAAAAGAAAAATAAAGTGAATAAAGGGCTAAACATTAAAAAGAATCTTCTGCAACTGTTAACCACTTAGAGGCAGAAAGGCACATCATCGTAGCTCTTGACTGAGTGGACAGACAGACCTGCCTCACTAAGTAGATAATTTGTAGCCTGCCATCCTCGTCTGTGGAGGGTAGCACGGGGAGAAGAATGCTCAAGTGGGGTTGACAAGAAGGTAGAAGAACATTGCAAGTGCTCCTGCGACCGGTGCAGGGCAGTGGTGTGGAGGAAGCCTTGCCCAGCAACACTTCCTGCTCATCAACACACGCATGCCGTATGGGAACCTCCTGAAATTTTGACTGGTTTGAAACCAGTCCATTTCTACCGCACTGGGAAAAGAGATCTGGTTTGAGGCTACCATTCTGTGATTTTTTTGCATCTAAATATTTGTAGGAAAGTATACCTGTGCAGAAAGCTGGATGTGCTAGTATGAAATATAGCTGGAAAATAAACAAAAAACCAAGACGAGACTCAAACCATTCCTTCCAGAGCTCTCCAAAGAACGTTTGCTCATTTCCCGTCTCAGCATTCTCAGAGAAGGTACAAGTTAAATTCCTCATCTACATTTTTCCTGGTTTGAAATCGAGAGTAAATGTGAAGCAGTAATACAGCTCTGCATGGCATCACAAGAACTAGAATTTGTGGCAGAGCAGATATAAAGAGCAAAAAGAAAGGAAAATATTGGCAAAAAAATGAATAGTTCATCCACAATATATGCCACATTACACTGGGAAAAAAATACATGAGGCTTTGAAAATAAAGGTCATAAAGGGCACTAAAAAAAAAAATGTTTATTGTCTGTAACAATCGTGCGCGTCCTTTGGAAGTTGTTTGAGCTGACAGGGATAGGTGGGTCAGGAGGCCTCAGTCAGAGCTCTCACACACTCTCTTTGCCACCATCAAGGGTACTACTACTTACTCATGGGAAAAAAGTGAAATATCTATCCCTAGGCCTGCACAGTAAGGAGGCGTTTTCTCCTGTTCTAAGATTACTGGCAGAGAAAGGTTTATGAGACAGGGCTGGTCGTGTAAAAGATACTTCCATCAGTGCAAAAGCTGAGTTACGCCAACGCAGCAGCCAGGTCTTGACATCTGCAGGCACAGCCAAGCGTGCCGTTCACATCTGGGAGAGAACGCCCGGGACGGCTGCCACAGCTTGGAACTCTTCATCTTCCTATTCCCTCCTCATATCCGTATCAAAACACTCCTCCTGTACGCGCATCCAAATGTGGCAGCACTTACTTGTCGAGCAGTCGGAATTGCTGTACTACAGGTTCCTGCGGGAAGGGACACTGCTCTGCCCAGTGCAGGAGGAGTCACCCAGGCACAGCATCTTGGAAGCTGAGGAAGAAGCTGGGCAATGGCTGCAGAAGGAAGAATTCGACTCCCCTTTTCAATTTCTGCAGAAGCTGAAAACACAGCTCTGCAATACAGACTAGTCAGGCTTGTCTTTGTTGCTCAGGCTGCGCTGGATTTGGGGCCGGTGTTTGTTCTTATATTTTTATGCAAGAAAAGAAAACTCCAAGGAAGAGTGCCACAATTATCCAGCTATTCTCCAGATGGTTCTTCTACAAATCCTTTAATTCCTGCATTGTAGGCTTGCAGGAAGGAGGAATATCAAAATCACACATCTCAGAACATAGTTACAAAATCAAAATGTTTGTCTAAAGGCCACTTTTCTCAACTGCTAGAAAAAGAGTGCACAGTACTACCAGCAGAACTGACAGCACTACTCTGAATTTTAAGAATGGTCTATACCTCTAATAACAGGAATTCGGTTTCAATTACTAGCAATTTTACAAAACTTACTCACTGGAACTAATTTCTCTAAGAGTTTTGCTGCTGGCTGAAGCCTTTTAGAACATTTTGTCAAAATACATTCACTTCCAACAATGAGATTTCTCTTTCGTGCCCTTAGCAGAAGAGATTAATTAAGGAAAACCTTTACATCACCTCTGTACCTATGCCTTACCGACAAGGGGACCCAACAGGGAGAGCTCAGCAACAGAGCAGTAAATCAACCGGAGTGCCCACACTCTCATGCAACTACCTGCTTTGGTACTTATGCTTTGTTATGTGTCTTACGGGCTGGGAGATCTAGACTGCGGTTTAGACCCTTCAAAGCAAACCTCTGTTTGGGGAGGGATGGGGACCCACCGGTACCAGAGAACGAGCAGTCGTACAACTTGATTGCCAACTCCCTCCCACTCAGAGAAGGCGGACACAAGACAGAGAAATTGTGGCTGGATCGTATTTTGCTAATGTAGTCCCATAAATAGACCCTGTCTCTGAAATTATTTGCAGGCTGGCATCCTTGTTAAACAGGAGGATGGTTACTGAATTTGCAATAAAAGTTTTATCAGGAAAATTAAGCAAAGACACCATTAGGGTAAAGTCTAGGAGGGTTAATCTCCATCGTTAAGAGTCTTATTCAGTATTCTGTGTGTAAAAGAAACAGAACCTATTGATTTCAAGAGGCTTCTGCCAAAGTGAACAGATCTTTGTAATGCTAACAGATTTCCTCCTCTGAAATAAAAGCCTTTATCACATAAAGACCTTTCCTAAATAGGCATAATTCCTCTGCAGAGGAGGAGCTTTATTTTTGATGCATGTCCCCCTTGATGACGGATCTGTAGAGAATGGAAACAGCCAGAATATAAATCTGCTAGATACGTCATTGTTGTGATAATGTCAGAGGGGTGGGGACCGTCACTGCACAGCTCCACAAAAAGCCCCATGAAAGTACCCACAAACTTGGTACCACGCTCCTGGACACACAGAAGCTGCGTACCCACTGCCTATGTATTTATGGGGTAGGTTATTTTCTCCTGGCCAGGTAAACAGAATTCCATCCTCTCCCCGTGAGGCCATTATGGACATCCCCGGGAAGGAAAGAAGTCATCAGAGCTAGAGCCTTTGAGTGTGAGGTGTGGAATCTGACCTTTTTGCCCATTCCCTTTGTTCTTCCCCAGCTGCACAAGAAAGCCAGTGCGAGGGAGGCAGGCTCACGGCAGCTTCAGATAGTTTGTACTGTTACCAAAAATTGTAGCCTCTTTTTAGCCCCTCTGCTTACAAGACTCAAGGGAAGATGGACAGTTTGGGTTCCAGCCTCCTTTCCCTCAATGCTGAAGGAATTGCCTCGATTATTCCAATTGTCGGGAAAAAAATTTCAGTGCACCATGTTATTATAGGAAAGCAGGTACTGCAGCATGGATCCCTCATGTTGAGCAAGTACTTCTTACTTCCAAGTGTAATATAGTAATTACTATAAAACAAAAATATTCATAAATACATAAAAATATTTTTAAAGTAAAAACTCAAGTTAATCCAAGTAATTATCCCACAGATTTAAAGGAACTTTACTTGACTATGTAGAGATACAAAAGTCATCTTCCCAAATAAATCAGATACATGTCAAATATTTTTTCTTGATATACACAAAAATTGTATTTTCTATAAAGCTGTAAGTCATCACAACATTAACATTGTTTCATTTGGTTTTTTTTACAGAATTTCACACACTGAGATACATTTATTAAATCCACCTTTTAATAGGCCGTTTTCTTGGTGTTGGCTGGTACAGCATACTCCCCACTTTTACAGCTCAGTAGAGCTCCCACAACGTGACCGTGGGCACATAAAATGACCAAAGGTATATTGTACCTGTGGTTCCAGTGCAATATCCCTTCCTTCTCCTTCATCCCACCTGTCCCCTACTTTTCAAAAAATGAAACTCAATCAAAACAGAAGTACCTCATTTATTTAGGGTTCGTCTTCTCCCTTTTGAGAATGAGAATATTCTCAAATTCTGAGAATTTCAACTCAAAAACTATTAACAGAACTCTATCAAGTGGATAATCCTTGTTTCCTTTCGACCTCAGCACCACTGATCAGTAACGAACACCAAAGTTTTAGGAACAAGTTGTTTACCCAGCTGCTGACCTCTTCAACTTGGCAGCACAAAGAGATGGAAGAGGTTCAAAGGTGAGGGCCTTAGCAGCGAGCACTTTGGGCTTCTTCCACTGCTTTTCTCTCCCTCAACATTTCCCCTCTTTCTTCTTTAGTCAAGAACTTCCCCCCACACGTTTAAAAATCTAGTTCCATTAGTACCATACAGAAAAACATTAAATGGACCATCGCTTGCTCAAGGGGGAAGAATATAGCAATACCAAAAATACCACGTCACCGGGAAGAGGAGCTCTAATTTAAGAGAGCTCAACAGGGCCAAACCCACACCTCTGCCTGTGTTAGGTTTATCATGGATAAAGCCCACCACTAGCTCGTTTCCACAAGCAAGGTACCCCACAGGTACGCTGAGCAGCCGCTAGCCCTGTCTGGAAATGGCGATGCAGCTCGGGGGAGACCGCGTCCTTCAGACAGCAGCTACTGTCGTGTCGTAGCGATCTCATAACCCGCAGCTTTTCCGCATTTTGGCTCAAAGTACTGGGTGCTCAGTCACCCCGAACTGGCTAGTAGCTGGCCTCATACCCACGCATCAGCTTCAGCGGGTGCTCGATGCCTACAGCAAAGAGCACAACTTGTCCTTAACGATCTTTCAGTCACCCCGAACTGGCTAGTAGCTGGCCTCGTACCCACGCATCAGCTTCAGCGGGTGCTTGATGCCTACAACAAAGAGCACAACTTCTCCTTCATGATCTTCGCTGCCAATGCTGCCCGATACGTAAAGGTACAGCACTTTGAGAAGACTGGAATACCAAGTGGCTTCCACCTGACACCTTTTCTAGCTCAAAGATTATGTGCTGGTACAAGGGGAAAAAAAGGAGATGGGCAAATCCCTCCTTTACAGGTGCTCACTGCAGGCACTTGCTCTGTGCTGCATTCCCTACCCGAAATGCAAACCACAGCTCCTCCTGGCCAGTGCCTCAGCAAGCACCATCCTCTTCTGACATCACGTTTGTTCACCTTGTAAATCAGCAGGTGTCTGGCACTGCCACACCGGGCACCATTAGAGAGAAAGCCATGCTAGCTTCTCTTGCAGTTCTGAAAGGCTTTTTATCTGATTTATCTTCGACAGGGCAGTCAGGAAAATGACCACGAAGTCTACTGGTTTTGAGCCAGACTCAAGTCAGAAGTGAAAAAAGGAAAGGCAAGGAGGGGGTCAGGCACAGACTGCCTGGGTAAACAAAACCGCGCAGCTTTGGAAACGAGATGGGCTAGTGGAACCACACAAGCAATTTGATAATCAATTGATGGAAAGACCACAATTTCATTAGCTGATTGAATTTACTCAGCCAAGTACGCGCAAGGTCGCAGTTGATAACAATCCAGCTACGCGAGCCAAATACCAGAATAATCAGATGACACCAGTTGCTGAGGGGGGTTTAGAGGGCAGCTGAGAAAGTAAGGAGAAAGCACACAAAATCCGGGCGCAGCAGAGGTTCTGCTCTTTTTCTCTGCACCCAAGTGTGACGCTATCATCTATAAAAGCACAAAACTCTTCTTGGTTCAGTGAACTACATCCCTTGGATACAGGGTGCAACTTATTTAAGACAAAGTCTGCCAAAATGCCACTGAGTCCTTTTACAGCTGGCTGGAGTCAGAGAAGGACGAATCTGGCAGGATTGAACTTTGGGCAAAGCGACTGTCCTGGAAAATTTTCATCCCACGTGTTGGCACAGGAAGGGGAGAGCGGGTGGGTCTGGCACGGGGATGCAAACACATCTGAGACTGGAAGACAAAGCCTTAGCTGGGCAGATCATCGCCTTTGTGAGCGGATTCCAACCTAATTTCTGCTTCAGATTTTATGTGTGGTATGTACGAGGGTTGATTCAGTTCAGGAAGAGCCTATCAATCTCCGGTCTTCTAACAGCTGAGTAAAGTTATTACTCCTGATTCATATTTCTACAGAGCTCACATGTAAGAGGTACTTCACAGACATAATTAGCATAATGACTGCCTAGAGTAGTCAAAATTGCAAATCCTGGTAGGACAAAACTACTACTTAGAGCTAAGTCTGAACAAAGATCAATGAACTCAGAGCAGAGGTTTGGAGAGGGGGGGTTCAAAGCACTCAGAACAGCACAGAGGAATTCTTTCAGATTTGGGAGGCAACGCACCATGAGAGTAAAGGAGGACAAAAGGGCAAAACAGAGAAGTACCTGGGAGGATTAGAAAGAATAATGAGTATGTCAGGAAGAAATTATGTCAAAGGCGTTGCACAGTCATACTTACACACTGCCTGTGAGTTTGTGTGTGTGTCTATATTTGCATACTCTGTGTTATCAGAGAGGGGAACTAACGCTGCCGAGCTTGTCATTTCAGCTGATGCAGCAGTGAATCTGTCGCACAGCACTCGCAAACTTAAGATGAAGGTGAATTTGGAGGGCTGAGCATCTCTCTCCGGAGGCCCAGCACGCTTAGCGGCGGGCCCTTTCCTTGCTGCTCCGCAATGTTAAATTCTCCTGGTGCTCGGTGTTCAGCTTGACGGATAGGTAATCAAGCTGTGGCCATTTGTACTCAAGAAGGAAGCATTTGTCTAGGGGCTTTCCGGGTGGGCTCGAGCGCTGTTTGGCTGGAGATGCTGGATTTTTTTGAAAAATGAAACTTCAGCTCCTTAAGATTAGGACGATGCATCACAGTGATAAATAGCAATAATTTCCTTTGTATTACCCCAATAACGGAACTTACATTTGAATGGTTACATCACCCACCTTGATCAATATATTTGCACCTAAAATCTTGTCTAATGAACAAGCAAGCTGTATTTCATTAAATAATTTCTCAGAGCACACTGTATGGCCAGGGTCTGCCTATTCGGCTTTATTGGTAAAAAGACAAATATGAGACACTTAGGGATGTCAAGCTTATTTTACGGCTCTGAGGACAGATATGCGACAATCTTCTAAAATGTATACCAAAAAGATCAATAGAAGCAGTAAGAGACAAAAGTAATATAATAAAATTTGTCCTGTGATATATTTGACTGTTGAAAGCTCCTCTCGCATCCCCAGATGATTGTGGGCTAAATAAATATTCTTGTTGCCTTTTTACTGCCCTGCTTCCCCAAGGCTGGGTGCTTCAGGATTTTTAGTGCCCCATTTGAAGCCGACAGCAGCTGTCTGTCTTGTAACCCAACGCTAAGTGTGACAAAACAGGGCAGAACGCTTCTTCCACAAACCAGCTGAACATCATCTTTCAAAATCCAAGTCAACAGTTAAAGCCAAACTGGAATTTACTCTGAGAAATGACATGTCCTATCCTATTACTGGAATTTTTCTTTGCACCACATCAATGTGCTTATTATACTCCCATTTTCTTTTTTTTTAAAACAAATGAGTATAGAATAATTTGTATTTACAAACATAACACACAGATTATCATTACAGATATTTTAGTGTAAAATTCAATGGAATTATCAAAACAAATCAGAAAGAAAATCACTTTTCTGAAAACCCTGCAATCATTACAAAGCAAAAGAGAGAGGATTTGACACTGCTGACCTGATTCCAATTTGGTTGCAATACTACGGCTCACAGTTTCTTTAGAAATCAGTTATGCTTACTCAATCTTAATTTAAGGATAAAGAAGCATCTTCCAGGAGCACAAAAGAAGCACTTTCCCTCGCCTGATCTGTTAGCAGAACTTTAGAAAGACCTTGATTCAAATCTCATGGAACTCGATGGAACAACAACGAAAAAATTCAATAAACAGCGGATGCAATCTCAGGTCTGTTTGCCCTTGGTACAGTATACAGAATATTCAGACAACAGAAGAAGAGTTTTCTGTGTGTGTTTCACAGCTCTTACAGCTGGACTGTACCCGAATGTAACAGGTATACGGTCTTTAAACTCACTCTCCTTGCTTTGCCCTGTAGCACCAATAGGTGCCTCCACCAACAGAACACAAGCTTATTTATCTGTCAGAAACATTATTCTCAATGTGATTTACTCTACAGTGCTTAATGAAAACATCCTGAAATAATTAGGTGTTATTAAAAACACAGGAAAATTGAATAAGCTGTAAAAAGATGGCCTAAACTGTTAATATAATGTTATTTTATGGTAGTTCTCTGTATGAAGAATATTTTGGAAATTGTAAAGAAACTTTAAAGAAGTGATTTAATCATGGCTGAAAGAGAGGATCTTGCTTGGGGGTTCAATCATAGTCTCTGAAGTGTTACATTCAGCAACACTCTTTTTGAAGGTTGCTGGTACCTTGTTGCAAACATGACAATGGAAACTGAAAATAAATCCTTGTTTTGATAGCTGCACAGAACAGGCAATAGCAGATCAAGGGATTATCGATAGCACTGAGCTACCGGAAGGTGACGCTACTGAGAGGGAGGAGGAGGAAACAGGAAATGTCAACAAGATGTTCTGTTCTGGATCAAGGGTGTGTAAAGACAAAGAACTTAGACAGACGTTAAGAGACCTTCCACAACCTCCCTCTTTAAAGAAGCGCACTGAAATTGAGGTGCTCGCTCTCGTCTCAACGCTGCTGGTCTGCTGCAAGGAACAGTCAAGGTGGTGGTTCTGAAGACATTTGCTAACAGGCTTTTGCATCACCTTTTAAATCTCATTCATTCTGTCAAGAAATGAAAATGCCCAAAAGAAACGCCTTTCTCAAAGCCTGATTGCGTTCTGTTGACTGCCACCAGGAGGACGGGAATTGTTAGTGTCCTCTGCCTACAGGACAGGCAGGACTTCAGGGGGTGAAGTATCCAGAGCTCCTCCACATCAGCCATCCAGCCTTCACTCTTCTTCACCGAAGAAGCCACGTCAGATACCGGCATTTCCCCATTAAGGAACAGTATTAAGAGTTAACCTCAGTTTACAGAATCTAGTTTTCCTCCCAGACTCTAACAGATAAAGGCTGAATTCACCGCAGACGCTGCCAGGCAGGCAATCAAGAGAAGAAAAGCCCTAGACCCCGCCAGCAATGCCCCAGGGTGATCTGTCTCATTCAAACCAAGTTTATATAAGGGAAAGAAAGAAAACAATGACAGGGGTTGGAGAGGTAGGGGAAGAGAGATTCAAACACACTGCTAAAAAAGCCAACAAACCACTAAATCATGGATTCTCTCAGGTCTGGGTAACTTTTTCACTCGTCTACACTTTTGACCTTTGCATTTGATGAATTAAAAAGAGAATGCAAATATCTATTAACAGGACTCAATTAATCTCAGCTCTTATCTGCATTTTAAATCAGAAAGTATTTTAGCCAGTGAAAAACTACCACAACAGCAGAGCGCTCTCTCAAAAAAAAAAGTAGCTTTTTAGCAATTATTTTCATTTCTCCAGTGGCAAATGACATGTTCATCTCAATGTCTACATTTACCTAAAATAACCTCACCAAATAAGTTCTATTCCAAAGTGCAAGGCTCATCCAGAAGAAAAGAGGATACACTTAAAATATTTTGACTTCTCAGAGAGAGCTCCCAGATTTTTCAGCAGGGAAAAAAGAGGCACCGAGCAGTGATATTGTTCTCCCGGTAATGCAGAAATTTCAGTCTGAAGGCAGAGATTGCTTTTGCTCAAGCTGGTGTGACAGCAGGTGTGATACGCATCACCATCAGCCGTATAATCAGCATAATGCTGGCTTTTACATAAATCCTTTCATCTCCAGCTTTTACACATTAGGAACAATTAAGCCTTACAACCCCCCAGTGAGGAAGACACATTAAGAACCCGAACCTGCCAGGCACTTTGTCAGAGCAGAGTTAACTACAGAAATATAATTTAATAAAGAAGGTGTTTAACAAGTAAGAGCAGAAAAGCAAATATAATCTTTGTGTGGATAATCTTTGACTGAGCCAAGAGTGTTTCAGAAACCCAAGGGGCCCCACTCTCTGCTACTGTCAATTAGTAAATCTATATCAATTTACAGAGCGAACAAGGATTTACCCCCGAAATTCTAAAGCTACAAGACTCCAAGGAGTACGTCGCTGTCACAGCTTATAAGACCACACTGCTGACTTGTGCCCTTACCTACACACGTCATCACGCAAACACCAGAGCTAAAATCCAGCAAGGACGCCCAACATTGACTTCAGGTTTTGCCACCTCTTCCCTCTCTCAGTTTTTTTTTTTCTACTGATAAATCACCACATAGCAACACGTTGGTCAATGATAAAAGGAAAGGAAGACGAACTCTAGATCCCCAGTCGCTTCTCCCAGACATCACCACCTTGGTCCCCTTCACATCAGCACACCCTGTATACTGCTGTATGGGTCCCGTCATGACATCACGTGCTTCAGGAAAAAACAAAGTGATGAAAAATCTCTACAGCCAGCCTGAGTGTGCCTGAAAGGCGCTGGACCTTTCCCAAAGAGCAGTACTTAAAGTCTGGTGTCTCTGACCAAGATGTCCCTCTCTGAGGCGTGCAAACCATTTCAGATAGTGGTTGCTCACCTCACAGCCCGATAATCGTGCTCCAGCAGCAGAGCATATGCCATGAACTTTTTTTCGTACTTTGGGTTCATTTAGAATGATAAGGTTCAACGTAAGCATGAAATATCCTTATGCTTTAGTCTGCTAATGGTACACAGTATATTCTCAATGCAGAAAAAATAAATGGCAGCTGTAATCCTTCCATAAAGTACTGCGTGAGTTCCCAGTGGAATATGTTTTCAAAACAGATTTCCAGTATCACCTTCTTATGATATCATTTTACAACATTTAGTTTGCAAAAATTGACTACAAAAATACTCGCTGTATCGCTTGGCAATGCAACATTTAATTTTATGGTGCATAAAATACATTTCTCTTAACAGATGTATCGGCTCCCTGATACCATGACTAAAGTGCTTCATACCCATTAAGTGCTGTGTAGGAAACCAGGAAAGCTACGGTGTTTATTTTTGTTGTAGCACGCCCTTCTGCTTGCTCATAACATCAGGCTTCCCTGAGTAACGACGAGGAGCTTCGCCTGCTCTTGGCAGACTTGATTACGTACACACCATATATAGCCTTACATACATTTGGTGGGATCACAGGGTGATCACGAGGGTGCCAGCTACTCATCCTAAAATGTGAAAGAATTACAGGAGTGTTGGTAGATAAGAAATAGATAAAAACTAAATTGTAATATTAAGAACTTTTCCACAAAATTATATCCAGCCTTTGGCTTGGGAGAGGTTAGTCTCTATCCCAAACCGGGGTTAAACACCTCATTTAATCACGTCCTGACCAAAAAAAAAAGTATGTTTTGCTCTATGTTGGGAAATCTTAGAACAGAGAGGACATAATTTAATTGCAATAAACGAAACTCAGGCAAAACTACGTGTGTGGTTCCCGGTCCTTTGAGATGAATGGCACTGGGGGTCCACCACAGCCCCAGCAGACATGCCACTGCGTGACCCCTGGCAGACATCGTACTAACAGTAAGGCTCAAGAAGCGATCTGGGAGAAGACGAAGTCGCAGTTATGTGACGTGATTTGTGGAAATTCTTCCCTGCAGAAGCTGGGACATGAAGGAAGGTGAGATCTGTTTCATTATTAGCTGCTCCAGCTGCCTGCTGTGAGCAGCTTCCCTAAAGGAGAGCAAAGCCCTTGGGGAAACAGCGCCTCTTTCTGTAGGAACACGTTTCTGTTCTCCACATCCCTCATAGCGAGGGCTTCTGCCATCTGATAACCGCAGCTCTGGCAGACAATGAGCTCCTGACTTCATGGAACACGAACCATCCTGACCTCTCATCACGCTCTCCAACGCGGCTCACCGGAGCTTCAATAGGTTTCACTAAAATCTCTGTTCTAAAAATAATTTTGGAAAGCTTACCCTTTGAATCTACAAGTATAATCTTAAAAGAACGAGCAAATGAGCTCCGCAAGGCCTGGGTTCTTTGAAACAAGTCCCGAATGGTAGGAGACACTTCAGGAGAATTAACTCGCTGAAAATACCGGTGCTCAAGCATCAGCAGACAGCTGCGGAGGGTGTGTGTGAAGACAAAAAGAAAACTATTAGATTGATGCAAAGACACCTACAATTATTTCAACCCTGTCACCAATCAGAATCTGGACTAGAAAGCAAGCTGTTTCATGTCACACCTGTTTTATCTGTCGGCTGTAAACGGTGCTAATGGAGAATATCTTTTGCAATACTTTGGTACTCGCGTCCATATTAAAATGTCACTCATTAGGTGTGAGAAACACAGCAACACTACACAAAATCACCATGCACACAATACACTGCAGAACGTTCTCTCGTGTCGTGCCTGGTCTTCATCTCTCACTGGATGTCACTGTACCCCTCGCATAACTCTAAAGGACAGTTTGCTGAACACCAAAGCAGAGTCCTGAAGCCAAGAATGAGATAGAGATGTGCACCACGCAAACACATATCGCACACAACATTTGTATTTGTTTTCAAGACATTCATGCCAGCAGCGTGCCCAGGTGGCCCAGAAGGCCAATGGCATCCTGGCTTGTATCAGCACTGGTGTGGCCAGCAGGAGCAGGGCAGTGATTGTCCCCCTGTACTGGGCACTGGTGAGGCCACACCTTGAGTCCTGCGTCCAGTTTTGGGCCCCTCACTCCAAGAAGATTGTTGAGGGGCTGGAGTGTGTCCAGAGAAGGGCAGCAAAGCTGGTGAAGGGTCTGGAGAGCAAGTCCTATGAGGAGCAGCTGAGGGACCTGGGGTTTTGTTTAGCCTGGAGAAGAGGAGGCTGAGGGGAGACCTTATTGCTCTGTACAACTGCCTGACCTGGAGCAAGGTGGGTGTTGGTCTCTTCTCCCATGTGATGAATGACAGGATGAGAGGAAAAGGCCTTAAGTTGCACCAGGGCAGATCTAGGTTAGATATCAGGAAGAATTTCTTTATGGAGAGGGTTGTGAAGCATTGGAACCGGCTGCCCAGGGCAGTGGTGGAGTCCCCATCCCTGGAGGGGTTTAACAGCTGTGTGGATTTCGTGCTGAGGGACACGGTTTAGGGACCCTGGCAGTGCAGGGGGAACGGTTGAACTCGATCATCTCCAGATGATTCCCTGATTCTGTGTTTCAAATTACACATGTGCTAAGCTGAAAACCTAGTAACACCAGGTAAAAAAGAAAATCAAAGCAGCAGCACCGCAAGTACTACACAGGATGTATTCTATTGCCTCAATACTAACTCCAGCAGAGCCAAGAACCTTTCAAAAATGCTTCATCTCCATTCAAGTGAAGATGAAAGTCCTGATATCATAAACAGAATGTTCTCACACAACTAGCTGTGTATAGAAGTCTTTTCTGTTTAAAGATACCTTTTGAGTCAAATAAGGTTTGACCTTTTAAAAAAAATTATTGTTTCACTGAGCAGCAATCAAGAGGTCATCTCTAATGTACACTGACCAAACAAATCAAGTTGCGGGGAAAAAGACACTCACTGAAACTTCATGCACAATGTTGCTAGGTGATT
>NW_010411122.1:69435-86814 GCF_000710305.1 Buceros rhinoceros silvestris | reverse complement strand
CCTCCCCTTCACCCCCGCCCCCCAAATCAGCAAAATTACTAGGTGTGTTCTGCACACTGAAGGTACTGCACAGCAAAAGGAAATCAATCTCTTACTGTGTATATAATCAGTCATTAATAGCAAACAAATATTACTGCTGCTGGAGAGTATCCCAATAACTGTTGCTACATAAACAGAAAACTTGAATTAAAAAAAAAAACAAACCACACACACTGGGCAGACAGCAAGCTTCTAGTTACAAAGAGTGTCATTCTTGTGTGCACTACAGCTGCCACATCAAGATTTCAGGAGCTGACACATGATTAAGATGATCAAGACAGAGGTCTGGTACTCCTCCAGGCACCAAATAAAAGAATAGACAGCAGCCTCAGACCTTTACAGAGAGAAATCTACTGCGCAGGAGCGCACTGCCTGACGTGTTTGTGGTTCCTCTCCTCTGGAAAACAACCCAGAGTCTCGAGTCATCCATTTGTCCCCAGAGCAGTTAGAGTCAGCAAGATTCCTCGGGCTGCCATGTGCTGCCACAGACTACGACATCGATCAAAAATAAACCCTGTAAAATGTGGGCTAACAGGGCATGTTTGCCAGCACAGTAATTCTCGAGCTCGAAGGGGTTGGCTGAACATCCAAAACTGTTGGGTGAGGTCAAGACAACACATTTCGCACAGTGGGGCATCAGAAACAAATAACACGGTTAAAAAGCTCTGCTCTGTCAGCGCCCACAACCACATTCCCTGAACTGACCAGCATCAGGGCATTTAAATACGCCTTTCAGACATAGAGAAGCTGAACAAAGACACTCGAGGAAGAACTGGTTTTTGTTGTTTCCAAAAGAAGCATCAAGGAATAAGATACTTCTGTATCAGTTCGATACTCAGGAGAATTCGGCCTCGGTCGTTCACCTATTGCTTTGCATTTTGTTGTTGTCGAATAAATCAACAAATCCAACATTGCAATACAATTTTTCCAGAGACTTATATCTACCTTTATGTGTCCTGTGCCACTGAGGAGGTACTTCAGTGAAACGGGAATGTTTCTGGGAGCTGCGTATGAAGTTTGGAGAAGCAAATGAGATTACAAGACTCATCATGTGCAGACTTGTAAGTAATCCACGTCAAACTAAAAATGTTGTGACAGAGCAGAAGGGAGACAAATAAACTAGGTATCCCACGGGAACAATAAATACTCAAAACACCCAGGCAAAATGCGATACTATTCACTCATGAAAAAGGAAAAGATCACAGTGCAATAACACAATATGACAACCTCCAAAACAATTTTGCAGCAGAGATAAATAGAGGTAGTTTCTCCAAGCTGAATCATCTTCATCACATTCTCTGGTAGATAAAAGTCACACACTGCACCTTGGTGCTTCAGTAATGTGTATGTCCCAAAAGAAACTGCAGCGAGCATTGCTTTACGTTAATAACTACAACTCGATGCTGCCCTTTGGCTCTTGCGCAGAGGGCAGGAACCCTCAGCATTAGGACCTGAAACAATTCTAAATATACTCTATTGTACTTGAAAAAAGTGGTAATAAAACTCACACCCTACGTTTGCTTTGTATAGCGAGCACTTCTCTAACACAGAAACGAGAACATAGCTTAGACTAAGTTTGACCCCTTTACAACATCCAGCAGGTCACAGAGATCCAACAAAGCAGAAATCTAACAAATCGACGTTTTGATTATGCGCCGAGTGAGATCACGCAGCTCAGGTTTGGAGACGTTGCCTTCTCTACTGTGCTAATCCCTGGTTGTTTTCATCCCCAAGAATGCACTGACAAAAGGAAAGCTGAACAGGATCTCAGCTGGTCTATAACAGCATTGCCATTACACCAGGCCGTCTTTCTAAACCATTACAGTTCTGAAGCAGTCATTTTTAAAAACTTTATCTCTTCTGCGAACATCCTGTGGCTTTACCTCTATTGGTATTAACTTGTCTGTATTCCTGTTAAGGCGAGTCTGCACAGGAATACTTGTGTTGGGGGTTAAAAATGCTGAAGGTAAGATGTCACTAGAACGTTTGTTTTGAGAAGTCACTGGAGCGAGAAGAGAGATCCACTGGACAGTTACCTAGCACAGAACTTTCATTTCCACTTGGCCAGCCTCTGAGATTTGCCATTTGGACTAATCAGAGATTTTGGAGAAACTCCAGCTTCTTTAATACACTGACAATCCATCCTGTTGTTTCTCTTGTTTTAAATAGGCAGAGGCAAATAGTGCATTATCATCAAGTGTACTAATTGATCCAAATGCAATGTAAACTAAATTAATGGGGCTGGAAACGCTGGAAAAATTAAACACAGCATTCTTAATAAAGCTGAAAATAGGATCCAAGCATCCTAAGGCATGTTTATTTCTGTTTAAATAGATATCTTCCTGTACACTGCTATCAGCTCAGCAGGAGCCTTACAAGAGAGGCATTCTTCTCATCCTGTGCATTTTAAGTTGTCTCTACGAAGTTCAGCCTGCCTGTAAAAATTGCCGCCAATCCACATAAAAACTGTAACCGTGGCAAAGTAACGATAACACCCTCAGAGCAAGGGAGCTGCAATACTGAGGTGCAAATTCAATCTGAACCTTTATCTGGAAAAAGGAAGTCTGCTGGCCTATCTTCTGGACAGTGAGTTCCTGCACACAAAAGGAAGAAAGCACCTGAAGGAACAAGAGGGAATCAATCCTCATTCGAAAGACTTTCCTCTATTAACTGGATTGTGGAAGTCCTTGGCTGGCAGCAAGGCACCGGGTCCACCTTTCTTCTCTGTTGCCGAAAAGGGTCCATCAGTATCGGCAAGTGTCGCAACGGCCGGGGCTGAGCAGAGCTCTGCTTGGTAAGCCCGTGCTAAATGAGATGTGAGAAAACAAAGCGTCCCAGATCCAAGTGAGAAATGACCAAGGGGTCTCTTTGAACGGCATTTTGAATACAACCTCTTGAGCTATTTCTGAAGAGAAGGAACACCAGCTGAGCTTCAGGAGGAGTGACCATCTCCAGCAGGAAACTTTATAGTATCACGGAATGGTTTGGGTTGGAAGAGATCCTCAAGATCACCTAGTTCCAACCCCTCTGCCACAGGCATCCCACCTTCCACTAGAGCGGGCCTGGAACACACAGGAGAGGAGCTCCAGCCCTCCCAGCATCTTGGATCAAACCTGAGGTTTCACTCAAACTCCGTGCAAGAGAAGGGACAGGTGTATTGTTATTCTCTTCTCCAAAAGTTTCTGGAAGTAATATAAAGCAGAAAGGAGCAGAGGGAGAAGAAAGCAAGTGAAACAAAAGAAGTTGGGATCTGCGGAAGAAGTGAGAAATGGGAAATACGTACAGAAAAATGAAAGCACCCCTAGATGCTTTAAATCTGATTGCCAACCTATCACTGGAAAAAGGGAATACTGTTGGTTACGCAGGAATTCTGGCCACATCTTTTAAAAAGGCTGATTTCAAAAAGCCTAAGAACACCAAACAGGGAAGAACCAACCTGCTACACCTAGAACTGTACAGGAACTGAAAGAAAAAGGAGTCATCTTTGGAAAAGACACCAAGGACGAAGTTGCTGCATTCATTCTATACGCACATAAGAGTAAAGCATGCTTGAAAGCAGATTCTGATGACTAAAAGGTGACAAGAAAAGTTATAAAACAATGGCCCTGACTTAGTTTAGAATTATTTCTCAACTGTTCAGATTATGAAAGGGCTTCACCTTTAAAATTAATGGTAAAGATCCTGTCCCACTTCTTGTAGCACTTACAGATTGGTCGCTCTAGTGACTAGAGCTCAAAGAAATTTTGGGGCAAAGATGTTAAATGAACTTCATAAACTGTCAGTGCAGATGCACTATGAGTAACTGAAGAGGAACACTGCAATTCTGGTGAAAATCAGAAATACCAGCTCCAGTGGCTGAAACGCCAATGACTGCGCTCCCAAATAAGCAGCTCAGTTGGTGGATCAGTCTAAGGCGTAAAGCTTTCAAGTCCAGAAGGCTGTTACGTGCTGTTGTCTTCCCCATTTATGTCCCTGGCACTTCCCCAACGCATATTCGGTACTGTTTAGCTACAGTCCGGCCTTTTGCCCATTTAACGATGGTCACAGATGTAAGGGGTGGCAATTTGAGTGGCACAGTCCTGCAATAAAGCTAACATCATCTATTTCTAATATGCGTCGCAGCTTTTCCCCAAAGCCTGCTGCAGCTTTGATAAGCACACATCACTGACGGACAAAATTTAACCTCCAAATTAAGTTCCAAGTGAAATACAAACAACAACATATTTAAGTTGAAACAAGAAAGACTAAATATTATCTACAACATTCTACAGACCAGCTTATTCTCTCCTAGAAGAGCTCAGGAAAAAAAAAAGATTCATGAAGCCATTACAGAAGAATCATTACAAGGGAGGAAAAAAGGGTTTGCACAGAAACCCGCTTGTTAAGGACTTTGAAGGTCACACCTAGACTACGGCAACCCTGAGGATAGGCGAAGAGGACACAGAGCACGATACCTTTGGCTGCTCAGAGGTTGGCTTCTCAGGGCCAAAAGGCATAAGCCTCAGAAGAATTAATTCCTGGTATTGACCAAGGCCATTAACAAGCATAACAATGAGGGGCTTCAAAAAGGGAGTACTTTTTTTCCCCAAGGATCCTACTCCTTTGCCGCTCTGAAATCTTTCTGCCATGGAATCTAAGTGGCATAAAAAAAAAAAAGAGTAAAATTGAGCAATATTTTTTTTTTGCAGGGCACCCATATTGAGCGACATTTGACTGAAGAAATACATTTCACTGTTATGGCTTGTCTAGCCTTGACTACGTTTGAATCTGGAAATGACACCTGGAAATATAAGACGCTAACAGCATACAGGCAGCCCCCAGCACATGAATCCCTCACCACAAGGCCTCCACCGTTCATTTGGCATCACAGGAACAGATAAGGAACATTTTGACGGGGAGGAAATAAAACAGGATATCATCGTGATTGACTCGCTACAAAGCGCACTGCTGGATTTCTGAGAATTGCAGAGCCTCTAGTAGTGGAAGCACTTAAACGCTGACACGGAATTCAAAATGGATAACCAAGATCCTGCAACTTCGCTTTCACACGTCGCGTTCAATTTACTGAAGCCAAAAATTTGTTTTACATCATAATTCACAACTTCTTAGCGGAGACCATAAGCCAAGGTCCTAGTCCTCCTCAGCAGCTATGATGACAAATACCAACTTTGCAAAGGACCACCTAAAACACCAAGTTGCCCCCAAAAATACCAAAACCAGGGAGAAAGAAGAAACACACAACAGTATTTTTGATAGCAGAAATAATTCTTCCTCAGAAATTGTTACATTTCATTAGTGGTGGACAGCCAGAAGTGAGGAGGAGGAAATTGTTCTGATGCTGTACAATAACGGCCCAAATTACAGGACTTGGACAACTTCCAATGAGCTCGTTGCCCGGACGCAAGAGGAAGACTCCAACGGCTTGTAAATAGTGCAAAAGCAAAAATACAATTAAGCCACAGACACTATTTCCATCGTAAAATACTCCTGGTAACACTGCAAAAGGGATGCTTGCCAGCTGCTGAAGGCCAGGTCTGAGACAAATCAAGCTCTTCCTCATGTTCCAAAGAGAAACCGCATGGAGGAAGAGTGACTGTTTCGGTTCCAAACTTGTGACCTCTTTGCAGGGCTGATGGAGGGAAGGAAGGAAGGAGAGGACGGGAGGAATGTCCACGGTCTTTGCAGGTACCGGCCAATTCCCTTTTCCCTTCCAGCTCAGCCCCGCGTATTCTGCTGCCTGCCCGCCCATCTGCTCGAGAGCACCACGCGCTCAAGCGCTAGTATCCCTTATGGCCACGTTCACGTGGGAGAGCGGAGCGCTGACATTGTGTGGAGCAGAGCGGAACATCTTCCTCTCAGGCAGATACCGCATTAGCCTGCTTTTAGCCCAGGAAGAGAAATGGCGCACTTAGCACGCTGACTGGAATTAGACAAAATGTAATAGATACGGCCTAGCCAGCCTCTTAACTAGGAAAAATGCATTTTCCTGAAACCTTGACGGCATTCGTTCCAAAAAGATGCTGGAATCCTGTCTGTTAACCCGACTGCAGCTGCAGAAAACGCTGTTGGCTTTCGGGATTTCTGCACAATAATTCTGAAATCTCTTTTCTTGTCACTCTGCCGCAGCGACATTCCATTTAGCAGATATTCACTTTTTAGTCTCTTTTGCAACAGACATTCATTTACATCTATTTTACATGAACTAAATTTGGCATTAACTGTAGTAGACCAGATGCTTAAATGATACAAGAGCTGACTGTGGTGCTCATCTTTATTTACTGCTCTGGCTTGAGCTGTATTGATTTCTAAACATTTGCATATGTGCTGGTGAGACCTGATTTTTTTCCAGGGACATCGTACGATTTAATTTTTCCTCATTCAAGTCAGGTCACTGACTTTGATTTCTGGGAGTTTTTTCTGCTCTTCAGACTTCAGAATAAATGTGGCCATGGACAAGCATCAATTCAATCTATACAAGCAGCATTTTTTTCAGGCAAGAATAGGAGGGGTGCGAGGGGATGTTCTGGTTGGTTTTCTAAGCTCCACCTCAGGCCACTTTTCCTTAATTCTCTCTTTAAATTAGATCGTTGCATATGACATCACGTGTAAGGTGGTACTTCATCAGTAGGTGAAGACAGACATCTACTGAACTTCCCTCCCCCATCAGTAGATGAAGAGGCTTTCTTCACTGAGAGTTTTCTTCCAGTGAAAGAACTGAGTAAGCATTTTCTTGATTGGTTTTTTTATTTGTTTTTTCATGTATCTACTTACATACCGAGATCCACATACCACAGATACACCAACGATAACAACCATGTAAATCAGCAACATAAACCAGCATCTTAAACCACAACCACCATCACACTGATCACAGAAGTTAACACATGAAGATATTCTGAGGAGAGAGTCAGATTTCTGCTACGCGCGTCCTTGTGCTACCTCATCCACGCAGTGAATTTGTACCACAAAAACAAACCTTCTGTTTCTCTAAACTTCTCGTTTCTTCCTGAAATAGGATGTGAATGGTCTCACCTCTTCATTTACCGCTTCCCCCAAAGAGTTCCATTCACAATTTTGGCTCAATGCATTGAACTGTCAGGTTAGATTTCTTATTCAATAATCCAATTATTAAACACATGTAGAGATTTTCTCTTTTTGAGCCTTTTCATTGAAATGAAAACCACATCTTTATTACCTCTTTTTAACACCTTAAACTAGCACAGTTCATCTAAAAAGCACTTGCCCTTCTGCATCTCCTCATTAGCAAAAGACCTTGACCTAGTAAAGACACCACAACTTATCTCTGTCAGAAAACTGTTTCTTCCCTGTGTTTTGGAACCGTGTTCATGGTCTGTTTGATACCTGGCCTTGTCTTGGCCTGGCAGATCAATCACGCCACCATCTTATTTGTCATCAAGCAGAAAATACCACGTGGCAGTTATGCAGAACTTACATGTGCAAGGCTGGATCCTGGCACAGTGCCTATCAAGGGGACCAGAGATTGTTCCCATCCCCAAACCACCCCGGCCACTGCCACCAAGCAAGGACACCAACAAGCAGGATAGCACCGCAGCTCGCTTCGTTCCTCTTGGGGTGTCAGGGGATGCGGCTGGGCCTGCGGGTCAGAGGAGCTGCTCGATGTTTCATGTCAGCAGATACCACCCCTCATGCAGATGACGTCCCACCCCTCTTCCAGGTGCGCACAGTAGTAAACCACTAAGACCTTACCCATAAACATATTCCATAAACACCACCATGGTGACTTTTAATGACAATTCACCCCCTCTCACGCGCAGAATCATCTGGATGGAAGAGACCTTTAAGATCTGCGAGTCCAGCCACTCACCCTGCACTGCCAGGGTCCCTAAACCACGTCCCTCAGCAGGACGTTGATACACAGACAACTAGCGGTGAAGCAGAGCAGGCACAGTTTTGCTCCAAAGTGCTGCTCCAGCTGCAGCTGCCACAGCGTAAGAAACGACCAAATCCTTGCAGCCCATTTCCCGTCCCAAGGACATCCCAGTCATCAACACAACTCTGGCATGGTCAGAAACCTTCTTCTAATTCCCAAGCTGAATTTATTCTTTATGATTTTGTACCATTTGCTCCTGTAACAGTGTCCTTTAATTTTTTTTCCTCCTTCCTTGATGTTAATCTCTCACTGAACTTGTACATGGTACAAATCACTCTTCACAAGCTTCGTTCCACTGAGCTAAAAAAAGCAACTCTCTGTAATCCATTTTTATCAGAAGGAGTCTGCGTTCCTGCACACACCCCTGCAGCCAGCGCTGAACACGTTCTCACTTTAAAAACACCTTTTTGGAACAGACATGACGGAGCTATACACAACGTCTCCACTGAGGTCTCACATCATTTCTTGTACACTATTAAAGCTTCTTTGCTTCTAGGAAAAATACCTCACCTTTCTCTCAACAACACCACAGTAGCAGTCACTCTCACCTCCCAGTCAAGCAACAGACCACCTCATTTTCTATGTTGCTTCAAAATGAGAAGCCCCGGTTGTACAGAAAAGTGCCCTGTAATCAGCTTCTAAGAGTTCTTCGGCTGTTGTAGTATTTAAAGTGGGTAATTACTCTAATCCACGAGGTCACAGAATCCTTCCTGGAGGAGAACTCAGCGTGGAAGGCTTCACAGAGCCCCCAGAAGTCATTGTTAATATATTGGTAACACTAATGAGGCTTTTTTGGTATTTTGAGTGGTGACCTACCATGTCATCTACCAGCCTTCACGCCACGCTCTCAGCACTACCCTCTAATCAAGTAACACCCTGCAACAGCCCTACATCCGTCCTCAGTGCACAAATTCACTCCTGGATTTCAAAGCCCTGAACGAGGCCCATGGTGGCTGTGGCACATTGGACATTGCTGAAGGAATCACTCCTCGTTTTGGTCTATAGAAGAATCAACATTCCCAGGAAGAATTTAGCATTTAAAGACTAGAACCTACAAGGATCAGTAATTTCATAGACCTCACAGGCTTTGCGGAATGGTCATTCCAACAACCACCATAAAACCAAAACCCAAAACAAGTGTAACAAATATCAGAAACCAAGATGCCTGTAAAACCTCCTGTGAACCAGGCTGCTAAAACATAAGCAGCAGACACTGAGCATATGTGTGTGTTTCCAAAGCCAAATTTAGAGAGTTTTTATTCAGGGCAACACTTTTTTATTGCAAGACCCTGCCTCAAAGTTCAGCAGCACTCAAGCTTTCATAACAAAGCTCTCTGTTTATTTTATGCAGGAGTTGCAGTAATGAGGAAGCCTACTGAGAGCAAAGTTTTCCTTCCGCAGCACCATTTGTCGGCAGAGACTGCTTTGTAAGATCGCTGTCACGCTGCTGGTAGACAACAGAAGTCAACTACTCTTTCTCAATTCCATATGCAATTTACCACCACAAAAAAATGCTGCAGTCTTTCAAAAAAATCGATCTTTCCAATTTGTGCGTATCAGCATGCAGCTAACCTAATAAATTTCAAGGCAAAAATACGTTCACATGGAAATTTAATAAATATTCAGTTCTCTGGATTTTATAATCTCCAATAAACATGGTTACTAACACGTAAAACCACCATAACGGATGACTAAGCAAAACAGTATTGCAAAAACCGGAGACAAAAGGGGTGGGTCAACGTGGAATTTCCAAGAGACTGAGCAGTTCTCCCAATCAGGGGGAAAAAAATAAATCAAAACTACCTTCAGGTATAATAAGGTAATATAAAACTGATAAAGCCCTGCACAACAGCTCTGGCTACTATATCAATCTTTATGTTCATTGTACTAATTAACTCATTAACAGCATCTTCAGATAAGGTATTGGTTTATCTGCACCTGACTTTCTGATAACAAAAAGAGATAGAGGAGATCTCTAAACATGACCAAGACTCAGATGCTACAAACAGGACTCGTTTCCCTAGCGAGACAACATTACTACAAGAAAGCTGTGAATTATGGGCATTACAGAGGACAAAGTTTTAACCTTGTTGTAACCCATTTGAGTCACACGAGAAACAGCAAATTATTCCGCATTTACAACTGCTAGAAAGACACAACCTGAAGACGTTCTGCACTGGTAAAGATGATAAGAAGGAATCCAAGACAAAGCCCAGATCCATGCAAGTGCTTTCAACAACTGCAAGCCTCTCCTGGAAGCACCTCATCTAGCTCCAGTGATTCCCAATACCTTGCTCTTTAGGTGACTGGTGCAACAGGAGGATGAAGGAACCGCTGCACTCCATAAACACGCCACTGTCATGAATTCAGAGGGGTTTCTGCCCTTCTTTCCCCGACAAGCTTCTGGATTGCTATTCGCTCCTCTGCAACACTCAACTGTGCAACTGGAACCACGACAACGCAGGAAGCAGTAAGGTCCTACAGGTTTATGGTATTGTCACTAACACCCAGACTTTACAAATCTTGGCTCTTCTTATTTTTCACGAGTCATCTACAAAACACCACCTGCACTTGCAAACGCTAACCTTTTGTTTCCGCATACCGCCTGCTCTCCAGACGCGCACAGGCAGGCTGCCCACGCTACGCCAAACCCAGAGAGACTCGGAACAGAACAGAACTACCGACTTGCTGGCAGCCACCCAGGAGGCTCTTAGTTCTGTTCACGGCATTTATTCTCTTCCCACATGTTCCTGTAACACGTAGGCTTTTAATCCAGCACGAGCATTATCAGCATGTTGCCTCTATGGAGTATATTAAGCTACTCGTAGGTACTTGGAACTAAAACTGGCATTTCACAACCGTGGGGAGAGGGATATATTGAAAATAATAGTGCAGAGAATTCAGCAGCAGCACAGACATCCCTGGAACACACCAGGGCATTAGGGCTCACCAGTTTCCCCCAGCAGCGCACGGCACTCTTCCTCATGTTTCCCTCACGAGAAAGCCCCTCACAACTCCACGAGTGCATCAGCCACTCCTCACAAGCTGCTTACAGCTTGTATTTGCCCATCTCCTCCATGCCTCAGTTTCCTGTCCAAGTCCACAAGGTTTATTATTAATGGAGCTGAAAGGCTTGCACTCCACCTCATGCCCCGTTTCTGGATCCTTTTGCTGAAGGAAAGACATATAAGCACCTACATGCAGCCAAAACTCCTGACCTGTGCTAAGGACAGACCTTGGGCGACTTGAAGGTCAGAACCAGAAAAAAGAACAAGCTGCACTTGGTTTACGCGCGGAGTTACTGCATTTGTGCCACTTCCGTTCAGACTCCAAGGAGGAATAAGCACGGCCTCTCACAACATAAAACAAAAGCATCACTTGAGAGAGAAAATCTGCTGAGGTACAAACCAAACCCCAGGGAGATATATCCCAGCGGTCTGAGCGCCACAGATGAGCGAGTAGAGCTGTCAAGACAGCGAGGATTGCTGAAACGGTCTGCATCTATCACCACCGTCAGCCACGTCTCCCTGGTGGATCACTCCCTTTCAGGACAGATTAAAATGTAAGAAGTGACTCCAAGGCTGACACTGTAGCAGGTGTCATTTTAATTACTCTATTTTGTTATCAGGGGTAATGAGAGTAACCCTAGTAGTGCTTTCATCAACAGAAGAGTGTGTTTCCCTGTATTGCTTCATGCTTTTCATTTTTAATTTGGGCGCTTTAAATTGTGTGCTTTATCTCACGCAGCATCTTACTCATAACACTCCTAAACCACGCTGTAAACATCTGGCAGAGGAATTGTTCCATCCGCTGCCAAGCTACAGATCTCTGGAGCTCTGGAACAGCAACTGGAATCTCCCCAGGACGCTCGGGGAGCACGCTTGCATGATTCCAAATGCTCTCCATATTGGATCTTGGATGTTTATGTTTCACATCAAAGATGGGACAATCCACAGCCTTAGCGCGGCCCCACAGCAACACAGAACAGGATGAACTGCTCCGGGTGGGATCACGCAGGTATCAGCTTATGCTGCCAAGAAGCCCAGCTTTGCCCACCGTTCTAATTCATTTCATTTCTTACAGGTCGGATATTTAAGTCCATCTCTTTTCCACCTTCCTCAGCTTTCACTATTTTAATATGGCATAACGTAGATGATATATTTTCCTCTTGCCCTTGTTCTGCCCAGAGTGTAAGATCTGGTTTTGTTTCTTAAATTCATACATTTTAATTAAAAGAAAAAGTGGAAAATACTAGTCTTTCAGACATAATTAAACATAATACACTGTTCCAGATCAGAAGCTAATTCAAAGTTTCAGTATCTCCTATTGGTAATAATCACCCACTCAGCAAATACCACGGACGAATTCCTCCCCCCTCTCGCCTTTCTGCCCCCGAGGCATTGCTGCCCCGATGCTTAATTGGAAATTAAACATCTTCTCGCTGTACAAGTTGGCCACACTTGTACTCCTATTTCAAGTTCACAATTAGAGATGCTCCTAATGTTCCAAAAGGAATAATCAGCAGAAGAGAAAAAAGTCTTTCTTGAAATGTGTAAAATTGACATTCTGTGACCAACTTTTTGTGGCAAAGAACATTAAAATGTAAGTCTCCAACCAGAACATTCACAGGTTTCTTGCTTGGGAAGAGGAAACAGAAGGTGAAGAAGCAAAGATGAGGACGCGTAAGACAGACATAAAGGTTGATGCAGATAGAAAGATAAAGATTTGAACAAACAGATTGTAAAAATAAAGCAATTCTTTTAGCGGTGGCCCAAGAACAAAGCCTAATAAAAACAACTGACCATATTTCACAAGTTTGATGTTGGTCTTTGATGACCAGGCCTCCTGCAGCCCCTAGCCCAGGGAATGGCAGTTCTCCTTCCTCCTGTCAATACTACATGAGGCAGAAACAGAGTTGAGGACTTCTGCTTAGGGACTGTCAATCTACAATTCATTCACACTAAATCAACTACCGCAGAAAACCAACATTTTTAAATAATTACGTATTTGGACTGTGGTGGTACGCTGAATTTAAACCGGGAGGTATTGGTCTTGACACATTCTATCCTCGAAGACACCAAAGGGGCATTTCTTCCTAACCGTTCTGCATTTAACTCTTCATTTCATTTCACAGCATGTATTTTTCAGAAATCGATAAACCAAACACACTGAGGTTTCCTTCACATCAGCAAAAAAGCAAGGCTAACTCCCAGCATCACACGACAGCAGAAGAAATGCTGTCCTGCTGGTGAAGAAACATTCCATGTTGCCAGCTAGGAGGCTCGGCAGAAAAAGTGACCTTACAACACTCCTTTACTGGAGCTAGAGGAAAATAAACACACCGAAACAGTTAATACACTTTGTTCTGGGGAAAGGCAGCCTGAACCTCTGCAACTCCGTAGGCTGGTCATTCTCTGAGCCAACATAAAGCACACCCTGAGGACAGTCCGCTGGTCCTGCCCTTTCTGCAGAGGCTCCTGGGCAAAGGTGGCAGCAATTTGGAAATCAGAGAGAAAACAAAAGGAAAAAAGAAAAAAAAAAAACAACGATCAAAGAGAAGCCGAAATAACTCCGAGGGCTGGAGTCTGTCCAGCAGCTGTATCATTAAAATCAGAACAGAAAATATGAGACAGGAAAGGAAACAGACAATTGTGTTAAGGTGCTTCCTTGGATTACCCTGCCTTGCGTGCCTCACCAGTCCGCGCGCTGCAGCGATGGCTGCGGGCAGCGACAGGCAGCACTAACAGACTTGTTTCCCTGCCCTTATTAACTGCTGTTCTCAGGCACTGACAATAATGGGAACAAAATATAGTCTCTGCTTGCTCTGTGTGCAGAAGCACTGAACAACCCTGTGAGCTGGGGCTCCCGCAGGGGGAGAGGAGACAGCTTTGACCTGACCCACCCCATTGACTCGAGGAGCACTGAGCAGAGCGAGGACGGGGCTTCCCTATCTGCCTCAGAGCTACTGAACTTGCTCAGCTCTCCCTCCCCCTACACATTTATCAAATCAATATCGATCACGTTACACAAAAGAGCTCAGCAGAACTCACCCAGCCTGGGTTTGAGGGGATCACACGAAAAAGGCTGAGGAGAGCAGACAGCCCATCCAACAGCCTGTGCTCAACAGGCAAGTTTAGTATCACCCTCATCACCACAAGCACTTACAGTTGGACTTGATGATCCTTAAGGGTATCATCCAGCCTCAGTGATTCTACAACCACAAAAGCTGGCGTCAGATTCAGAAAACTTGTCCGAACATAGAAATTCCATGGAATGTGTTATCAATAGAGCAAATCTATACAGCATAGTAAATGCCTTGGTCAAAAAAAGAAAACATAATCAATCACACTTTCCCTTTGTCCCAAAATCCCAGAAATTGCTGTCACGATCACACACAGCTCAGCGCAGCCACACTGCAGAGCTGGGCCTTACAGGCTTCCTAATAGAAGAATAAATCACAGAATTGTCTATGGGTAGACAAAGTGGAAGCTATTCAACTGATACAAGCCACAAAAGCCGCTCCCCACGTCAAGAATTGATCACGGAACGTACTTAACTCCACAATGAAAACAGTTTCAAGTTAAGAGAAGCTAGAGACAGCTCTCTTTTTGATCTGTGGGCTACACACTTCTGATGTCTTTCAAAGCAATGGACCAGCTCAACAAATTATTACTGTTTTGCACTGAAATAGACTTGAATTTCCTACATATCATTTAACAATACAAATTCCTGCTCCTAACACACTTTTTTTTTTTGAAGAAGCAGACTTGCGATCAAACCATATTTGGGCAATGCAGCAGTCACAACTCAAACACCGCAAGAATACTGCAACTGTGCCACACAAACGCTTCTTCCAGCCTTGTTTAAATGCCCAACTGCAAAGCGAGATCAATAAATACAACCCGCAACTGCCGAGGATCAGATTTGCATCTTCCAAACATCAGCACTGATTTGGGGCTTGGAAAACAAAACTCACATTAAGCTTTGTGTGGCCTCAAACTCACAAGATCTACGTGTCTTCGCACCGTTCTATACCCAGTATTCGCTTCCCCGCACCCTTGAACTAACGCAGTAAAAAGAGATTTCATGTCAGCTAGTCAACATCGCCAGTGAAATGCAAATAACCCTGCTAGCAGCAGGTATTTTTATATGATCTATCAACAATATAATTATCATACATTCATGAGAAAGTCTCACCTGACTTAGTGGAAGACTTTTCATATTATTCATATTATTACAGTTTAATGAGAAACACCTAACATGACTGAATAAGGTTGGTTACTTAACCAGGGACTTTCATGAAAAGGCAGGTAGACTGGGTTCAAGAGTAACTCTGGTAATTATATTAGCATCTTAATTATATAATAACAACAGTGGAAACATGACAGAGAATATTGAATTGACTTCAGGTTACTAAACAGAAAGAAAAAAAAAAATGGACCTCACGCAACGCTGCAGAGACACCCAAGGTAGCGCTGAGCAAGCGGCAAGGCACAGAGCTGGAGCAGCCACTCCAAGCGTCACTCCAAGGGCCCTGCTCAGCGAACGCTGCTTGGCACGGCCCAGCAAGTGCCCGGTTCCTGCCCCGGTGCCCTTGGCTTGCTCGGGCCATCACGACACAACAGGAGCTGCCTGCGAATACCAGCCCACGGTCCACTGCACAGCATGGAGATGCTCTCAATCTTCTCCCTTTGCCAAGCGTAAGTGGAATTCAAACACTGCTGCATGAAAGTTTCTACTTCCCTCCCTCCTTCCACTACTTCCCCCCTACTTTACTGACGTTTCCACATGCACACACTAAAAAAGCCATGCGACAGGCCCCGACTGTGCTCAACAGTCCTCCTGAACAAGTCATCACCAATCGCCACCATCCTCTTAAACACGACTAACCGCCTGCACCAGCGCGAACCTCAGCACCCTCCATCTCCTGCGCGTTTTATAAACCAGCGTGTTACCTACTGTACCGTCAAAATAATTTCCCTTAAATTAGAAGGGTTTTCATCCTTGCATGGCAGAGTCGGTCTGTGGATGAGACAAGTGCTTAAGTGGCTCAGCTAAGTGGAGATAAATGTTGCTTTTGAAGCACATTGAGGTCACCACCATGAGACACGTGAAGGCACCTCTGACACTTCAGAGCAATCAGTCCTGCGGAGCAGCTCAGCGCCGCAGCGCACTACAAATACACACCGCTAAGTGCCTGAAGACCACGTGTATTCTTTAAATGGCACAAGTTCTTAATGAAGATGCTTTTCCTCACAATACCTGCACAATTCCATGAGAAGCAGCAGCTCAAGCTCTTGCTTGAGTTTGGAATACTCTCTGCCAACATCTGCAATTTCCAAGACAAGAACAGACTCTCTGTCCTCTTACAACATCACCCCATTAACATGTGTCAAGCACACCTACCCAGAACAGATGGGAGCCTGGCTGGACCTGTCTGGTATGACTTCAGAGACAGTTTACAGGGTTCATCAGGGTCACAGTGTCAGAAAGAACTTTAAGGTTTAAATTACAAATAACAGCATTCGGATGGGAATGCACTATGCCAGGTTTACTAACATTAAGCTCAGCCACATTCTACAGCACAGTTTATTCATGCTGAAGGCCAGCGCATTTCTCGCTGACTGCTGAAACACAGCAATATAAAAGATTTTGAAGCCTATACAAAAATCATGGTTCGGAGCTTAGAAACACATCATAAAAGCACCTGAAATTATATTTCAAGATGTATATCATACTTCTGTTTAATGTGCAATCTTCAGTTTAAAGTACTTGGCACAAAGAAACACTGCTTACAAATTACTAACATTTACCTTTATCAGGAACAGCTAATTACACTTGTTTTCATGCAACTGATTTCATGCATTAGGTATAATTTGCTGTATCGCTTCACGTAACTCTCCTCAGTAGACATCTAGACCACTAGGAACAGTAATACAAGGAAAATGTAAAGGAAAAACACGCAGAGAAAGAGCCAAAAAAGCACTTGCAGGCCTCGAATGCCACGTGGTCAGAATTTAGGTGACTCCAACTCCAAACGCCATCCAGCACGTTTCCTCAGCTCCTCTCTCCAGCCCCACTAGAGATCACAGAATCATTTTGGTTGGGAGACATCTAGACCACTAGGAACAGTAATACAAGGAAAATGTAAAGGAAAAACACGCAGAGAAAGAGCCAAAAAAGCACTTGCAGGCCTCGAATGCCACGTGGTCAGAATTTAGGTGACTCCAACTCCAAACGCCATCCAGCACGTTTCCTCAGCTCCTCTCTCCAGCCCCACTAGAGATCACAGAATCATTTTGGTTGGGAGAGCCCTTTAAGATCATCAAGTCCAACCGTTCCCCCTGCACTGCCAGGGGAACTGAACCCTGTCCCTCAGCACCACATCCACACGGCTGCTAAACCCCTCCAGGGATGGGGACTCCACC
>NW_010411122.1:60465-69305 GCF_000710305.1 Buceros rhinoceros silvestris | reverse complement strand
CTCCCCCCCCTCCCGAAGCAGCCTGTTCCAATGCTGCACGACCCTCTCGGTAAAGAAGTTTTTCCTGATATCCAACCTATATCTCCCCTGGCACAACTTAAGGCCATTTGCTCCCATCCTGTCACTTGTCACATGGGAGATGCCAGGCACCAGTGCTTTGCACAGAACCCTCGAGTCAATGCACAAACCTTCAGCACAGAATGAGGTGCCAACAGCTGGAATAAGTGGAGAACAAGCTGCCCCAGTCTGTGCCAACTCCCAACCCCACTGTCCTCGTGCCCAAGTGCCCCAGGAGCCTGCCTGGGAGTTGCACAGAAAGCACTGACTTCCTCAAGGACCTTCCAAGCCTGAAGTCACACAGGTCCATTCAAATCGAGGTGAGGGGGACACATCATCACCAGCACCCTGGTAACTGTCAGCTGCTGAAGCACTGGTCCAGGAGCTGGGAAGCGTGAGGATTAACTCCCCCTCGCTCTAAAAGACACGAAACCCAGAACTCTGTGTCTTTCTGACAAAAGGTGCTGTGGCAAGAGAAGCACAAGAGGCTTTCTGTCTTCATCTCTCCCACCCTACAACTGAACACATGGGAAACGTGGGAGCAGCAAAGCAAGCGCGAGGATGCACAGCTCGCCACGTCAGCGGTTCCAGCGAACAGCCCCAGGCTGGGACACGCAGTGCCTGGCCACCGCTCCTGCTGCAGGCAGGTGCCCGTTTGGATCTTTTTTGGCAAGAGAAGCACAAGAGGCTTTCTGTCTTCATCTCTCCCACCCTACAACTGAACACATGGGAAACGTGGGAGCAGCAAAGCAAGCGCGAGGATGCACAGCTCGCCACGTCAGCGGTTCCAGCGAACAGCCCCAGGCTGGGACTTTCACCTGATGAACATTTAACGCAACGGGTACAAATACTCAGAGGATCAAACCTTAACATCTGAGCTATTTCTGGATTCCCGTGCTTTTACAGCAGTAGAAGAATAAATAAAAAATGGAGCACTCAAAATCACTTGGCATAACCATTAGCAACCACTTAGAGATTCCCTCTCAGTTTTATTTTGGCTCCGACTACTCCTCTATGATGTCACTAAAAATGAGTTTCTAAATCTTCTTCCAAGCCCACTCTATTTGCCAAGGATTCAAAGACAAGCCAAATCTCAGATTTGGCTATCTGGTTATCCTTTCTTCAGGTATGATGAGTCCAGCCCCGCCTTGATACCCACCGAGGGAGGACTGCTTGCTGCCGGCGTTTATTCTAACTGGTGCGGCAGCAAAGCGTATTCAGCATCCAACTAAAGCACCAAGTGCCTAATTATCTAAGTAGTCTCATTGGAGTCAATCACTTACTTTTAGTTAGACACATACCTTGCTCAGTCAGGTCTAAAATTACCGCATTAAGACTTTCCACACTCGCCTCCCTCCGAAGGCTGAGGGAATAGCGCGCTGTGCACGCAGGACTGATTTGATTACCTCAGTCTTTTATTGGGGAATAACGTATGTCACGGCAATGTCAGACGACTATTGTTTCCTTTGTTCTGTTCAGAGGGAGGAAATAATAGGTGTCAGGAAAGCAGTACAACCATGTGCCTCAGTAATAAAAGTGGCATATTAACGAGCATCCGTAAACCACGATAATTAATGCAGGGGATGGATATTGCCTACTTAAACTCTGCAAGCGTTCTAGTAGCTCCACACCCAGCTGCCATTTTCTTCCATCCCAGGGCTTTCAACTCACAGCAGCTCCTTCGCAAAGCCACCAGGCGCCGTGAAATCATCTGCTCCAGGGAACGGGCAGATACATTTTAATAGTACAAGTGACAGTGGAGAACAGTTACCCAGTCTGTTCATCAGTGGCAGCAAATACTTCCCATAATCTATAGGAGACATATACCTATACTCTTGAGGCTACAACATAATTAACAAGCTCCAGAGGAAGATGGGCAAGATGGACCTGCAGAGATACAGATGTGTATTGCTTTTACTTCCTTAAACAAAGGTACTTTGGTGAAATTTACTGCATTTTAAATTTTCGAGCCCTGTTTGAATTGCCTGTGCAGCATGCAGCCTTCAAATAAAGAGTCAGTTTTGAAGTGTGGCTTCAAAAATCCAGCCTGACACTTCACATCTTTAGGCACACAACAAAAAAAAAAAAAGAAAAACCAAAACCCAAACCACCACCAAGGTGACACACTAAGATGCTCGAGTATTTTAAGGCAGAATAACACCACAGGTCGTGCAGCTGTGGCCCTTCAGGAATACATAAATAAAAACTCTTTGTTTTTATGACACATAAATTGTTCATTTTTGCTCTTGGATGACTGAATTTTAAATCATGTTGAAAAGTGGGACCCCTTCAATGCCCACCTCTGCTTGCTTTACTTTAACTTGTAATTCCCTCTGCGCGTAACGTGTTCTAAGCCATTTTAATTCACATTCTTCTCGGTGTTCGTGTACTGAACTCACCTAATAATTCATTTTGATGATACAATCTTCAAAGCACCATTTGGGTTTGGTTTTTTTTTTAGTAGGTTCTGGGATAAGATTCTTTTTCATCGCAACATTTCTTTCAGGTACCATTCACAGTATACTGCTTAAGCCTGCCATTAGTCTTGTACTTAGCATATGCTCGCTTAGCATAGCCACATTTATTATTTTTATTGCTGAACGCTTTAGATAAGAACTCCACACACACACAGGGGTGCCTCAACTTTCCAGCATGCTGCAGAGGCTAAAACACCAGCACCGCTGTGAAACAGTTGAACTGGAGAATCTTTCCAGAGAAAAATATGCAAATTGTCCCATCAAACAGCCTGCACGACTTCCAGATTTGCCATTTCGCAGTGCTCAACAAGTAAATGCAACCTCCAAAACCAGGAAGCCAATCAATGTAACTCATGCAAACAACATAAGCAACACCTACACGCAGGGCTATCCAAGTTCTCCTGGCTGCAAAACACCACTTCCAGTAATGTGGTCCTAGGAAACTATTTGTAATTCAGTTTTTCCTGCGCTGGGTACCTACCAGACAGAAAACCCCACCTATTTCTCAAAATAAGTAACACAGATTTTTTTATTTATTTTATCTCATTTTTTAGACTCTCCCCTGTCCCTGGGCCCCCACTTTGACCCAGAGGTTTGGAGGGTATGCCTTTTGCCACATCTCTGAAACATCTCTGTTTGTAAATGTTTAATCGCATCCTCTTAATATTCTTCCAGCATTCACCACATTTCGCCAGACCAAGGCAGGAGAGGACAAAGTCCCAGAGGAAAGATGCAGCTGGGAAACGGGGGAACGGGAAGACAAGAAGAGGTCTGCAGGAGCTGCAGAGAGGAAAGTCAACCTTTAGCACACTTGCCTGGGAACCTGGAACTGAATTCCTTTTCCCACATCCTCCTCCAATGGCAAGACCACAGAGAGTAACAGCATCCTCCTCAAGGCAAGGAAAAACCTTAGAGGGAGCGCACGACAGGCCTTTCCTGAAAATGTGGACAAACAGTTCAGCAGCTAAACTGCCCCACTCCGCTGACACCGGAGAGCTAACGGCAGCCAAGGAGCATTTTCACTCCATCGCAATCATTTGATAAGAAGAGTATAGACTGGTTTCTGAAGGAGCTGGGAACACCCAAAATTCAGACCAGATCCCGGGATAGGAGCTAATAGTAATAGTCACATAACGAGCCACAAAAAAAATAAACTCCAAACAGCTACTTCCAGGACTTCATCTCCTTCACTGATTGATGTGTCTATATCGTGCACTGAATGAGGCAGAGGGACCAAAAAAAAAAAAAAAAAAGACACAGACGGAGCCACAAAAAAAATAAACTCCAAACAGCTACTTCCAGGACTTCATCTCCTTCACTGATTGATGTGTCTATATCGTGCACTGAATGAGGCAGAGGGACCAAAAAAAAAAACCCCACGACACCTGTGATTTTATCAGTAACGTCTGTATTTCAGCAGCGGACACAAGTGACTTCAGATTGAATAGGTGACCTACATTTTAAATATCCCCAAATGCTCAACCTTGAGCCTTAATGTTTCTCTTGGTTTGACATCTTATGTATTTTTAAAATACTTCCGATAGTTTCTGTGAAGAAATCACAGCCCAGTGGTTTAGGAGCAGACCCTCCAATATGGGAAAAGAGTCTGGATCCTGGCTCGGGTACTGACTGCCTGTGTCACATCCGGCAGATCACTTCACGTTTGTACCCAGTTTTACTGTAGCGTGGGACATTCACAGGAAGAGGAGGCCAAAAGAAGTTTTCTGGGTGGAGACTGTTCCACTGCTGTGGTAAAGAACAGCCCCACAATCCCCCTTGGAAAATCTCAGTGACCTCTTTGTACAAATAAAACCCATATAAATAAATGGCGAATATTATCCTTACTCACTCCTTACCCACACTGAGGGATTGCTCTAATAATCATCTTGGCCAAAAGAACATAAAACTAAACTAACTAGGTCATCGCAGAGGACCTACTAGCCCAGCAGCCTCTCTCTGACTGCAGCCCATAATGGATGTCAAGGGAAGGAACAGGGCAAGCATCTAGTGACCCTTCCTAAGGATTCCCCAGAACCTTCTTCAAACCAAATATTTTGCACCCACTGGTTGGGATTTTCTTCAGACACGCAGCAGCTTCTCCAGTGTGCCCAGCCTCCCCTCCACCCTCTGACCAAGGGTTCCCCAGTTAATCACGGGCTGCGTGATAAAGTACTCCACACTGGGAGGACAGCATGGTACTGTTGCCAAAATTGCAGTGCTCTTATTTTACATTGGGGCGAGATATTTATGTTCAGTTTTCAACACTGGTTGTGTTCTACAAGGAACTGGAAGTGTTTCATGGTTTTGGCATCCTCTGCCTGCTCCATACACGTTAATCCTGAAATGGTTGAGCACTGATTTCACAAGAGCGCAAGCGAGCTCCATGCTGCTGTTGCTACTGTGCTCCTACTGCAGCACAAGCCCACACAGCAACAGGGTTTGTGCAGTGATACATTTCAAGACGCACTTGCTGAGTGGATTTTTGCCACCCACCATGGAAAAATAAGCACTCTGTTCCAAATAATTGCACAGGAAGCTCCCAGGGCGGGCCAGGAGAGTCACAGGTCTAAGGGCCTGGGTTTCACACATCATGAGGATGACGAGTTTACAGCAGACGGTCCTGCAAGCCAAACGATGGACCGTGATGTCTATCACTCTGCTGTCAAAAAAGCAGTAGAGCATAACCAATGAGTTCCTTGAATGAAGGAAGTGTTTGAGGACTCGGGAATTGGTAGATTTTGTTCAAATTTTAGATTTTACAAGAAAAAAGATAAAGTTACTAATTTGGGTACCATGAATGAACCATTCTAGTAGAGTTAGCTGCTTCTTGACTTCAGGAGACTCTGAGTGGGGCTTCTCCGGGGGTTCTGTGACAGACACTTGGGAGCTGATACACCTGCTGCACACAGGAGGAGTTACTGATTGAGATGATCTCAAAAAGAGTGTAGTAAATACAGGCACTAAATATGAAGTAAAACCTTCACATTTTTGTTTTATTAACTACTCTTTTAAAAGAGAAAACAATAAATATCGAATTAGTCCCTTGTTCCTACACAGCCCAGTTTCACTGCCCAGGAGATCGTGGGGAACACGCCTGTTAACTTGTCCTCACCTCGTAATTCTTTTGCGCTCCTTGTACAGGACCCATGATTCTAGAGTGAACTACTGGTTCTAAATGAACAATTGTAAACCAAAGCAACAGAGTCAACGTGGGAATCTCTGGTTCACAATATGAACCTAGGAACCCTCATAACCACTCATGCGTAGGTCCCGCTGAGCCCTCTGGGCTCACTCGTACACACAGAAAAAACTGTCCACTTAAGCTTGGAAGTATTTCAGCTAACTACAGCATTTCCTTCCTTTTATACACACACAACAGTTGCTCTAGACTCCACCACTTCTTCAGCAATCACAAATCAGCGCTCCACGCTTTAAATCAGCTATAAATCTAGAGCAGTGAGACAATCTGCGGCAGGAAAGAGATCAGGATCTGGGTTCTGACAAGTTATATCAATCATGGTTTTTTAAATTATCTATTTCCATAACTGATGTGTATTCTAAATCATCTCAAACAACCTCACACACAAAACAGGATCCAATCTGCAGGAAATATAGTGCCCTGAGAGAGGCTGTAAAATTGGACCATGTAGTGGGGGATGTGTATAGCTCAGCTCTTAATACAAAAATAATTACGCCTGAATTTCATCACCTCATACTACTAAATCTGGGCAATGATGTTTTAAGGGCAAGAAAAAATTATCCTCTATCATCTCAATTTCATCAAAATTATTTTAAGTCATGACAGTCCAAAACCAAACCAAGAACATTAAAACTGAAAGAGCTTAGAAAGTATGTGGCAAATAATTCAGGAGTTTATGTAACTGAAAATCCAGACACAGTTATAATTCACGTAGCACACTTGATTACTATCTAATCAAAAACAAAAGTCCAGGGATTCTTACACTTCAAAGTGTAAGACTTCAAATTTTAATTTTTATTAAGACAGTGGATTTAGGGCTAGAGAAAATTTGGTGGCTTCAATCATACTGTCTTGATTGAGTCCAACTATGCTAGTTTTAGGATAAGAAATCTCTAAGAATCCTAACTGCACTGATGTATAACTATACACTCGTTTAAAATTATTAAATCAGTTACATCTAGAATGCTTCACCCAAAAAGAATCTTATACCTGCCATGGCATTTTCATGTGCCAAGTGACACCAAAATGCAAGTGAATGCACTTACCTGCTTTTGCAGTTATTTATTCACTATGTATTAGGTATAAAAAAAACCCTACACAAAGCTCCGGACTGAAAAGACTGAAGACAAAAATCTCAGAATGAGTCAAAACTCCCATGTTCTTTCATGAGACTTGTGAATATCCCACCAAAACAGCAATTACAGCCAAGAGAATGCTTATCGACCACCCAAAGCCCTACAGCCCCCCAAAAAATCAAAGGCTACAGGGAAAGACATGTTTGCTCCTGTCTACTTTAGTCTTGGCCTACGTATTACTCATAAGGCACTTCAACGCTCCAGCAAGGCTCCCAACTCCACCTCCGACAGCACGCACACATGCAGAACTCACAAACCAAAGTGGCAGTTGGTCACCTTCCAGTGATCCAAGGGGCTTTAACAGCCAGGAACCAGCACCTCTGACCGCCCCCCACTGCCAGCGCATACAGTTCATCTACTTTCACGTTGCTGGTGTCACTGTAAAAGGGACACAACAAGCTGACAACCCAGCACAGAAATGAGACCGGGTTGTTTTTTTTTTTCTCTTCTTCTTTAGCTCGTACTAAAAATACTCAAGAGTATTTTTCATAGCTGGTGAAATTTCACAACAGGTGAGAACTCCTTTGTCTTTAGTCTATCTACTACACCATCACTATCTTGCCTACACGGTTTCTTTCATAGGCACATCTTCCAGATTATTAAATATTTTTCAGGCTAAGAATTACTTTAAAGCAATACCTGTGTGGAAACAAATAAGAAAACCGCAACGAAAGCAAGCTCTCAGCCTGCTATCTGCGACAACAACATGTCCATCCAATTACAGTTCCAGCGTAAAATCGGCCAACTTGCTGATTTACATCAAACAAGCCATTATCAGGCCTGGGACATACTCTGGACATGAGCAAACACGCTGCGTGCGTTACGAGAAATGGAAATAATCACACGGATTCTTTACCTTGTAGAAGACACAAGTGTCTGTTCCAAATCCTGTTATTTTTCATAGTACTTCAAGTTTAGCTTTACTTTTATTCAGTGATATTTATTTATTCAGTGACCAGTAAGTTGATCAGTAATATCCGCATTCCCAAATTCACCTTCCAAGGCAAATACATATGAAAAACCACAGTACAATTAAGAAACTAATCTGGACTCCAGATTACACCAGGAGAACTGAGCCACGTCAAATTAACGGCTTTTCTCTAAGATACACTGAGTTGTAATCCCTTAAGTGTCTCCTGCGAAATGCTGCAGGAGAATATAACAGGGAGGAAAAAAAAATCGTATTCCATACTCTGGCAGAAATAAATCCTTCCACAGCCTGAATACTAATTAGAATAAATACTGTTTTGATTTTTATATCACAATACCTGATGTTTATCTGCCCAGGCATCAGTCATATTCTGCACATTTGCTTTAAGGTTTATGACTGTAACTAAATCTACCTCATTTAATCATCCTAATAAATCTCCACCTCAGTAGAAAGCACTAAATGAGGTATTAATAACACACTTAATATACCTGTTAGACTGTACAAGTAAAATATAGGCGTATAAAGCAAATATTTGCACTTGTTTAAGTGCTAGAATTCTGGTCATTCCCCACTACAGAGATACATAAAAAACAAAATTAGCAAACACACGCTGTCCATGTTTCAGGAGAAATGCCCCTGTTCACCATCTGCGTATATTGAAAACCACTTCTATTATTCTGATAATATATCAGAACAGCTACGGGCAGAATTTATACTGCAAAACAAACATTTGGAACGAAACACCAAGAGCTAGAACAAGGCTTGTATACACCTACGTCTAGGTCTCCGGGTACAAAAGAAAACAACTAATTGCCACAAAACCTTTACGGTGACACCTTGTTCATGCTGGAAGTCACGTCTACAGCAGCTACAAAATTGAATGGCTGGGAATCAGTTCGGCTTTTTTAAGGCATTTCATCCCAAATATCATCAAATATGATGATACAGGAAAACCTGCTGCTGTTGTTTCATTGTACTGTGGCTCCTTTCTTTGACTTCAGTCTGCGGTGCAAGGCACGAGCTCTTCAATAAACCTGCTG
>NW_010411122.1:54313-60360 GCF_000710305.1 Buceros rhinoceros silvestris | reverse complement strand
TAGGACTGTATGTCCCACAGCAAATACTCTCTCCCATCACTGTTAAGGCAAAATAGATGGTGGAGCATGAGGTCCTTTATGTTTTAACAGACAGCACGTCCCACTTCAACATGGCACTTCCACAGCTCGCGGTGCAAGGCGGCCAAGTGGACCTGGAACTAGAACTTCAAGACAAGGAACGGAGAAAGGTGTTTTCCCTTTACACTCCTTCCAGCCTCCCAGGTTCCAGCCCTGCCAAGATTTCACACAGAAACACCAACAGCAGACAGAGGAGAGCGTCTGTGGTCTGAATACGGTATTTATCTCTCTATTCAACACCCCTGTGTCTTCAGCTGGAGTCAGGACAGTGGGTTTTACTCATTTTACACCTGACAGAGTTTTACTCGCATACACAACCTTGCCTAGAGGTGATGGGTTCTTCACAGACCTGGTTGTCCTGGGAAACCAAGACTTCCTTCATCTAACCATTGCCACTAAACGCAGACTTCCCACAAGGCCCATCGTGAACAGGCACGCTGCAAAGTCCCACACTGGACGTTTGCCCACCACATCTCCTCTTCTCCTTTTTAACTACAACACTCAGTTGCTAAACCAATTATCGCCCTCTTCCCTTCTACCCTGATTGCCTTTATGTTGTGTTATTAAATCCTATCCCAAAGTTTAGTGCTCCAGTTGTCCTTATTCCATCCTCACCTCTGTGTTCTATAATTCATTCGCAGATTTCAAGTAAAAGGCCATGGCATGAGTCTTCTTTTACCCTCCTAAAACTACTTCTATTTCTTTTGCATTTTTTCAAAGTTCCCTTCATGGACAAGAACAAACCTGTGGATTCAGATTATCTGTCTATTCAATTAGTTATACCTCTGCCGTTAATCCTGTGATTTCTTCCTGCAAAGATCTCCCTATTTTACTTTTCATTTTCAGAAGCAATTCTAAGATACAATCTATCTTATACCAGGACTAGTATTCTGCCAGATGTACCGCTGGGGATGGCAGCATTGTCCTGCCTTGTCATTTCGGCTCACCTCAGCCTCACCCAGTTCTGATCTATCGCCAAAATTCCAGAGCCTTTCTGAGGCGCTAAAGCCCACTTCAGACCATGAAATTGAGAGCAGCCATAGCAAGTAAGTCTTATTTGTCTCCTTTATACGGCCTCACTGTCTATATATTGGCAACTGGCTGTTTATAAAGATTTTCTTGTGTTCATCTCTACTTCTTTTTCTGTTTATATGTCACTGAAACTATGGCAGGAGCTATTTTAATGCACAAGTGCATTTGGTCTCGGTCCACGCCCTTTTCCACCACCTTCCTTCAAGACAGTTTCCACATCTCGTTTGACACAATCCGGTCCTTAGTTAAACCATCTCATCTACCACAGTTAGAGTAAAGCAATTCCTTGTCCATGAAATCTATTTTTCTACTCAAGAAGTGACAGCCTGATTATTTGCTTTCCTCTTCAACATCTGTTTCATATTTTTATTTCTAAATCCCCAGTAATCACAATATTCACATCCAGATTATTTCTGTCTTTTCTATTTCTTCGTGCCTCTCAAAAAAATGCAAACATCACAAATTCCTGCCAGAGTAATTTCATTGTATTTACCAGTAGTTCACCATGCAATTTAATTTAACTACACATACATTTTCTTTTCTAAAATACAAATAATGATATTCTGGGGTTTTTTATAAAGACTATCACAGTGTTATCCAGTAAAGAGGAATGTTACTCTGATTTTATTTTTTACTACATTGCCAAAAGGGATTGTTGAAATGGACCGCAGAATCAGGCGCAAAGCCAGTCCTTTTCTCTCATCGTAAAATTATCACTTTTGCTGGAGAGTATTAGTGAGACTTACTGAACTACAGAGCTACGTTACTCCAGGAGGACTTGGAACAACTGGTTTATGTATGCACACATCTAACATGTAAACATTTATAAAGCACTTACAGATGAGGCTCAAAGAAAAAAACATGTATCAACCTCTTCAAACAGCATTACATTAAACTTATCACCTTGGCTTATATCTAATGTTTTTTCCAATCTATACTACCTGAAGATAAAGCCCTCAAATTCTTAGTTTGTAGTTGTCCTGACACATTCACACCTCTTGCCCCATGCCGGACCCAGCATTTGTAACTGGTAACGCACCCCTGGTAAACTTGGTAAAGAGGAGGCAGAAGTGGTGGCTCTGGTGCTACCACGAGCAGAACAGGAAGGTTTCTTTAATCAGCAGTTGAAACTTGTATAAACCTCAAACAGCCACAGAACCACAGGCTGAGAAAGTCAGACAACTCATTTACAAGGAGTGTTTTATTATTTACACGATTCTAATATTAGCTGCTTAGCAGCAGGAACTATTCCACGCAGCGCCAGATTATTCTTATCCCTAGTGACTTTAAATCATTGTTAGACTGCAAACCCCCTTCTGTAATCCCCAGGTTTCTTTTCAATTTTTGCTTCCCAGTCAGAATACAAGAACACATTTTGTTTCCTCTATTTCCCTGTCTCCCCAGGTCCATAACCGCACATGCAACTCAAGGCACACTAAAAAATACACGTCACAGGTATCTTATCCACAACTCTGATTTCAACAGAACTTTGTGGGTAAAAGCATTACTGCATTTCTCCAGTCCAATTTCATTACTTCGACATTGCTAGAATAATAAAGATGCAGTCGCAGTTCTGCTGCGAGGTTTTGGCACATTAAACCAGACATCCAGGTGTGCAAACGAAGGAAACCAGTGTGAAAACCTGGGGTTTATGGACTAATCCAAATACCTCTGTTTCACAGAAATATAATTAAGGGTTTGTCATCTTGTATTACTCTCAGGAAAAAAAAATAATATCTGGCAGACAGGCTGTTCACTCAGACACCCCTGAAACTAGAGCTGTCTGTGCTGCACTTTCCATTTACTGTAAGCAAAGACACCCCATTACCAATGAGGCTCTCCCCACGATGAAGATCATGTTGATCTTCAACAGAGACGGACCAAGGTTTAACTTGCCCACCACCTTCGTAACACTTTTATGTTCCTTCTTAAATCCCTCTGCCTAAAGTATTTCACAGTTTTAAATACAGGGATGCTCTTGGGTGAACGGACAGTACCCAAAGAAAGTCCTATCAAAAAGCAATCAGATGGTCAATGCTAATTCAGCAGCTGACAGGCTAATCTGGGCGAAGAACTTCAGCTTGAAATGGGAATGACATCAATCTTCCTTCTCCTTTAAGGAAGTGCTTGGCCAATTTACAGCATTCTGGAAAATTAATATCCAGCCTCTTGTGCCCCCAAATTGTACAGAGTTTTACCCAGCACACTCCTCAATTTCGGTAGCTGTCATTAAAAAAAATAAAAAATTAGAGGTTAGTTCGCTATAACTGGAATTCTGATTAGAAAGTCGGAAAGTACATCATCCCAGACAAGACAAAAACCGGCTTTTTATGAGAGAAATATAATTCATAAACGCACGAGTTACAGCTCTATAGTACTTCATGACACAACCCTCACTAAGGCAACTATTTAATATATTCCCTCCTCTGTCTTTATAGAAGATATTTGCTTCTCTTGGTCTACAGAAACAAAACCAAAAAAACCCCACCCTAAATAAGCAACCTACCACCTGACAGAAATTACGGCTGGCTACCAGTAGTTCCTGATTACATAACTGATAAATCTTAAAAAAAACACATTTAAAGATAAAGATTTAAAAAAAAAAATAGCCCTGTTCAGATGTGAGGAGTCAAACAACCACCACACCATGTTCGCACAAGATAATTATCCTCATTTAAAAAGAATCTGATTAAATTTGAAATACCAAAGGTGACAGCACATGCCATCCACAGTTCATAAATCAACGAACATCACTTAAAAGCTGAATGATACTAGCTCAAATGATGGCATTCAGTGACAGCAAATGAAAAACTCTTCCCAAAAAACACTTCCTTCCTGCCAAGAAGTTACGCACAAATCAATTCCCACCAACTCCATCATTTCCATTTGCCAGATGATAAATCTCACGGCGAATCGTTGATGGATTCCAGCCATCACGAGTTACCAGAACACAGGTGACTGCCCGAAAATCTTAACAGAGCCTGCCACTTCTGTGGTGCTTCTGGAGTCACCGACTTACCGCGGCAGATGGTCCCGTTCCCCACGTATCCGGGTTTGCAGGTGCAGCTGTGCCCCCTGACAGTATTGGTGCAGATTGCGTTCTCATCGCAGTTATGCTGGCCGCTGCCGCACTCATCGTGCTCTACAAGGAGGGGGGAAAAAAGGTGAATGAAAAGGATTACAGAGAGCTTTTCAGCGTGGTGAGATGGCGTTTGAAAACCAAGTGGAATAACGGGGTTGCCACAGTGGCTGAACTTTGGGAGATCAGTGTGGGAACCAGCTAAGGGGCCGCTTCAGTCAGGAGACCCCAACAGCTTGAGCATAGTGATGGTATTTAGGTTCAAAAAACAGGAAAAAGGAAGAATTGGTGAGGAGGCAAAATACAGCCATGACAAAACCCCACAAAGGAGATCATCACTGAAAAATGTCTGCTGCAAAGGCGAACCTTTACATCCCTGCCCTTCGCCAACAGCAACAAACAACTACGAGTGAGCACCCAGCACAGGCCATACGGACACAGCTCACAGCCACAGCCGCTCCTCTAGCGCACGCTGAGCCGCCTCCTTCTCTGATAGCATTGTACATTTTCAGAGCACCATTCATACCATCAAACCCCAACGGGGCTCCCAGACAAACGAGCCACATTTTGCTTTCATCCAGCAACTCTAACTGCTGCCCCTGAGCCTAATTTGCTGCAGAGCTCCTGCGCTTTACCCTCCTGCTACACTTTGTTCTGGTAAACCATCAGTGAGAGGTGGTGAGCCACCTGACCTGGAGGTTTCACACTTCTTCCTGCAATTCCTACCAGGAGCTTCCCTCACGCAGCAGGACTGCAAATAAAAAACCTGAATATTTCACAGTTTCGCACTGGTGGATTTAGAGTTCTGTTCAGTGGAATCAAGCACATGCAATTAAGTTTCTTAAAAATCACACCAAGGACAAAAGACATAATAAAAAATGTGAACCTGGAACCCTACTCGGTGGTCTTCATTTACAGAACTGCAATCATCTGCAAACTGGCTGAGAAGTAAAAGCTATCCCACTCTGGAATTAAGGTGTGCTTCAATCGACCAGGGAATAAGGGGTGTTCAAAGGACTGAGGACTAAATTTAGCCTTCTACAGACCTCACAGAGAGGTAGTGCCTCTAAACCGTGAGCTGAACACTCATTCTTACACTCTAAATTAAGCCCTTTGGAAAAGCCTCTCCTTTGAGAGTAACTGGATCAGAGGCTTCGCCAGGCTAAAGCTCCCCTCACTTCACCACAGCAGAGAACAACAGCCAGTTTCAGGGGAACTCAAGCCACACGTAGACTTGAAAGGCGGCTTCCAAGGAACCCTCCAAACCAAATACTTCTGGAACGCTGTTGATAACTATTTGCAGAACATACACCCAACGTATATTTTCTATATTTGAAATACAGTTGACAGCAAAACGATATGGATGGCAACCGTTTTCTTCTAAAGAGCATCAAAGCGATATATCCCTCGCTCACTCTTTGCTCATAGCTAGAAACTCTCACACACGCACACTCAAACGTGCCTGGCTCCAGCTGATAAATTCAGGCTTACATTTATACTCTGTGAGTTTACGCTGGTCCCTAGCTCTGCTTTAGCGCTGTGCCAATTTCCAGACGCCTCCACATACCAAATGCTGGGCTTCTTCAAGGGCTGCCTGTTCCTTCCATCTTTTCAGAAACTGTAACACAGCCTGATTCTCGCCACTCCGGTCTCGTGGTGCTCAGACCACCGGGTCAGACACAAGAACTCCTCAGCTACCCTCCAGGGAGGTGCTTCAAGCCAGCTGAAGTTGAACGATGCTTTCTTGTAGAAGAGACAAGATCCTCTCCTTCCACTTACTACTTTTATTAAGTAATTATTGCCATTAGCTTCACGCATTCACGTTCAAACTGCGATGACAATGACAGGCTCAGGTACA
>NW_010411122.1:41586-54175 GCF_000710305.1 Buceros rhinoceros silvestris | reverse complement strand
CCTTCTCGAACAATTGCCAATATTAGTTGATTACCTTCCCAGCACTTCAGGTATGCACAAAAGATTTCCCCGTGGTGCACGTGTTTTGCCAAAATACTCAAGAGATTACGCTCCGCTGCGTTGTTCTGGGGCTTTGACAATGTAAATCGTTGTATTTACCTCTCCTGCAGACGCACAGGCACTGGCAGGACTGAAAGATTGAGCGCTGACAGAGCTGCTTTCCTACAGCCATACTTAAAACCGAGGTCAGGTTTTTCTCAGCTGATAGAATTTGAAGGGTTAGCAACAAACCCAGCCATGGGAACGTGCCCTTCAGGAGACATCCCGATGCTGCCAGCATAGAGAGGGCTAAGGGAACCTCATCTGCGCGAGGAATCCCGAGATTGCTTACCAGCAATATGCCTGCAATTATAGGGAATTTAAACCAAGTTCTCCCTGGCGTAGAAGATGTTGCTACAGGCCTAATAAGAACGAGAAAGCATTGATTTTCTGTCACGGTACAAAAATCTTTTCATTCAGAGGAAAAATCCTTAAGATTGTCAGTAGCAAGTTACCTTGGGTTTCCTCCTCCCTCACAAGAGATCATCCTCTGGAGCACTTGATGTTCACGCTGGGAAGCAAGCATGGAAAGCGGGCTCGCGTTTCGTTTAAATTCAAAGGAGATTAAGCCTAATTTGCAAAGAAGATGGCTTTCTTACATGCGTTGCTTTCCAAAATCCCCCGTTTTAGCATCAGACAGAACTTGCTCTGCTTTAATGTTATGGTAGATATTATCTGACTCGACAGCAATCGAAGATGGGAAGAGACAGACACTGTGAAATGAGTGAAAGGAGTCACAAACAGTATCGTTCCAAAGCACCAAAGGGGAGAGAGATGAGACAAGAATCTCAAAGTCATCGTATTTTGAAAATTCAGCTGAAAATCAGAAGGCACAAGAAAATAAGCTCTAAAAGACAAAACCATAAGTAATTTTAAATTTTTATACCTACACAGATATAAACATATGTCCTGCTGTGCTGAAGAATGAAACAGGCATCATTAAGGTTGGTTGAAGCCATCCATCTCTCGGTGACTTCTGTGTGTGATGCAATATTCACAAAAAGAACTGGCAGGCTTCCCAAGAAGGACAGGGCACTGCCAGATGCAGTTCCTGACCCAGCACTCGTTCCCCTGGACCACTGACACCCCGTTCAAGGAGCAGGTACCATTTCAGAAGAACAGTTACGGCAGCAGCACCATCCTTTGCTCACAGACAAATTAGTCTATAAAATCTCTTGCCACTCAGGAATCCAGGTTATTGCCACCTCTGTTCTGCGCTTTGTCTGTGGTAAAGCCAAGAGATCAGTTAGTGTTTGTGCCTCTGTTTCCCTCTATAAAATGAGATCCTGTGGGGGGTTCTTTCCTACAATTTGTCACTCTTCTGAAATCCTCCAATACAAAACATTTTACAGAAAATGGAAGGATATTGATCTTCTATTGCAAAAACCTGAAGAATCAAATATCAACTGCTGGTTTAGCTTTTACTTAGCTTTTTTTTCCCCTGCAAGCAGAGGTGAGGTATGAAAGGACACATTATCTCTGAAGCTTCAGCTCACCTGCCCCTGGTTCCTAGTCACCAAGCTACAGCTAAGGCCAGCAAACTCTACCTTTAAACCTAATACTTCCCTACTGGATAAAAAAGAATTTCAGAAAAAAAAAAACCCACACCGTTCAGAATTTCCAAAGGCTTTCACCAAATATGGAGGATTTTCCAAAATCCTCACAAGTATTTCATTTTGTGGCACTGAGGGACACAGCTTAAGGACCCTGGCAGTGCAGAATGAAGAGCTGGACTCGATGATCTTAAAGGTCTCTTCTAACCAGATGACCCTCTGATTTACTGAATTCACATCCAAACCAGCCCAGCTTGTGAAGCAGCGACTGTGAAGTTCATCCTTTCCTCAGCCTGTACCTAAGGATGGCCATCTGCCTCCAAAAGCACGAGAAGGAGCATTGGTAGGAAAGAAGAGACCCTTTTACACAGCTACATCTCTGCCACCTGTCTTGTATGACTCTGAGGAACCATGACTTGGATCAAACCGTGCAGGTCCCCTACACGTACATTAAGCAACGCTTCAGTTCTGGAGGACTGAGAACTTTAAAAAAAAAAAAACCTCTACAGAAAATTCCTATTAGAAAAAGCTGTCACTGGCAAGGCAGCCCTGCTTAACTGCTTGCCTCAGGCAACTGAAATTACATCAGCTTGAACAGAAGTCCACTCCGAGAGCACTACAGGTCTGGGGACATGGGTGTTTATAGGGGGCAGCGTTACGGTGACGGTGCATGCACAGTGTTGAAGACAAGCATTACAGCTACCTCTGCTTTGCTCACAGGCAAGCTAATAAAATAAGTTTGTACTTGGGAACTGTCTGACAATTTGTTTCAGTATTAGATGGTCTTCTAGAGATAAGTCACATACAAAGCAAAGTTAATTCACCAGAAAATAGTTTAAAGTAGATGGTTAGTTGTGCATCCTATTAAAAGAAGCATCTAATGCATCCTACAGCTCGCAGAAACGCAGCTGATCCCAAAACACAGGCTAGTCCATACGCACACTGATGTCAGGGCACACACGGTATCTCCTTTTGCCAGAAATCCCGGAGAAGAAACCAGTGACAGTGCATTGGGAAAACAGAGACCACCTCCTGTTCAAGCCTCGGTAACACAAAATTAATCGACTGCAGAAATATGCACAACTACCAGCCTGCCGTGGGGAGAGCTGGGACCACGCTGCAGCCCACCGGGGCTGCGGGCAGCTGGACCCCAACCAAGCACACAGCACAGCACACCAACATCTGCAACAGCCAACAGCTACCGCGGACACGCATCAAAACCAACAGTAAATAATACCTGAGGCAGCAGGAGAGCAGCAACACGACTCCACTCCACGCTGGCTAACAGAATATTGACTCTGAAAGGTCAAGCCTCTGCTAATCGCTGTATTAGCTACACCTTCCCCCCCAGCAGAACAATCCATCAGGATGCAGTTCAGCTGGGACGCCACTTGCTTAAATTTTAAACAGACCTTTGGCCTTCCGGAGAAGGCAGGTACCTGTTGGGGCTAATGAAGTTAAAGTATCTGCGGGTGGTAGCAGTTCCTGCACACCTCCACAAGCAACGCGTGCCAGCTGCTCCAGCATTAACACCTAACCCCTCCGCTGGCTCTTCACTCCAGTGGTCAGCGTAAATAGGAATATTTGAACAAGGACAAGAGAGGCAACAACCTTTAGGCACCCATATTTCTGTCAGATCTTCCACATCTCCATTTTTCTAGTCTGTTCTTACCGCGGAAGCACGTAACTCCCATTTTGTGGTACTTGTAAAGTACCTTCTGTTCTGGGCTAAGCTGGAAGAACGCAGGAGAAAAGCACTGAGGGCATGGGGGAGGGTGCCAGCCCAAGATTTTGCCTGCCTGAGGTAACCCACACCATATTGCAAAGCTGTTTGCAAATAAAAACAACCACATAAAAATAATTCAGAACGCATGCAAATAAAAAAGGATTTATCTGTCAGGTATTTATAAACACAGATGCACCGATACCTAAATGCAGAAACAGACAATTCTAGGTAAATACTGATTTTTTTCCACTCACACATAGATGAAATGCAGTGTCTGTGAAAGGCTCTAGGCAGCTCTGACAATTAGCATCAGAAGAACTGTCAATAATAAAAAAAAGGCATATTTCCATACTCTTGAAGGTTGAGGTATTATAAATACCCAGTTTTACTGAAGAGGTTGTTTCAGTAAAATCTTTTTCTATTCGTCATCCAAGAGGAAGACGGTCTTTGTCATATTTTGAGTGCAAATTGTTTTAAATGCATTTTCAGAGGTACTACAGGAAGTCTAGGCTGCTTCTGCTTTCCCACACTGAATGAGACACCATTAGTCTTCCTGGATTTGCACGAGCTCTAAAGGCAGGATCTACTTGGCTTTACCTGTAGTTTTTTTTTTTCCTGTACGTGCTTGGAATAACTCAAGTATTTTTGTTGTGATACACCGTGTCTGAAATATTTACAAGAAAATCAGAATCATAGATTGAAAATATATAGCAAATACCACACAGTAGAGCCAAGAACCTTTTGGTCAAGAGTCAGACCTACCTGACAGCAGGATAGCTTTCCTTTGCTATAATGGATTTCAAACTTGCAATTTCCAAAAGGTACATTCAACATAGGATTTACCTTTCAGCCAGACTGCCGACCTTTTTATCTTTATTTTCTTTAAAGAGGATGCTCTTTGAAAAAGGACCGACACTGGAATGCAATTACTGGAGACATTACCCACGGAATGGGCTTTCACCATGGCTACAGGAAGAATTTCTTTACCGAGAGGGTTGTGCAGCACTGGAACAGGCTGCCCAGGGCGGTGGTGGAGTGCCCATCCCTGGAGGGGTTTAACAGCCGTGTGGATGTGGTGCTGAGGGACACGGTTTAGGGACCCTGGCAGTGCAGGGGGAATGGTTGGACTCGATGATCTTAAAAGGCTCTTCCAACCAGATGATTCTGAGTGACACTCTTGCTGCTCCTGACAAGAAAAGGCCCCAATTTAATCTTTCTTACAAGATGGAAACCACCTTATTGCAGGGATTCTTTCCCATTAGTTCCTCAAAGCCTTCATACATTAATAATAAAACATTAATCTTCAGAAAACATTGCTCAGAGATTCTGACAATTCCTGTTTATTCTTATTTGTACAACACTGGGAGGAAACCTAAGTTGTCCTCCAAGTTGTTGGGGTGATAGTCTGCTTCCTGGGTAGGTAACCACAAATGCAGCAAACATTTCTATACACCCAGAGACTTCAAACAGAGCGGCAACTGCCTTATGGAATAGCAAGGTCATCGGATGCTACTGGTGTTTATTAATACAGAGGCCATTAGTACAGAATACATGCTCTAAGGTCAAATTAATTAACTCTCTGGTAACAGTTAAGCTGTTTGAAAACTCAGAGAGGAGAAAGCCAGCTCTCCAAATACTTTTTAAAAGAAGCAATGCTTTGTTGCAGAGCATTAGGATTCAGACATCTATGTAATAACTACGGCTTTAGAAAGGAGAGGTAAAAAAATGGAACTTAGGAAGAATTGTGGATTTAGTAGAATCAGGATTTTGGCTCATAAGAAATTCTGATGAAACAAAAGGGATTGCTTTTGAACAGGCTGAAAAAAAGGCAGCACACAGTAGAAAAATGAAAAAAAAAAATCTGCATTTTCCCCTACTCACGAGAATTAAAGAAACAAAGTAAAGTTTATTCGAACTTCAGTGACCCAAGGTCTCTCTGTCCCTTTCTGCAAGGAAACGGGAGTAAGGAACAGGGCACAGGACAGAAAAGCCCCACAGCTCCGTGACACAAGGATGTGCTGCAGCTCCATCCTTATGAGCAGTTCAACAAACAAATACTGGCAGAAATATCAGATTTGCCATTCTTTTAATAAGAAAGTAAAATGTTATTGTAATTTATGACACCATGAATGGCCTTTGGTGTAAGATAGAAAATGATTTAGGCTCTATTCTCAAACAGTAGAGACGTGCTGCTCTGGCGTAATTAGGAAAAAGTAGTGGGATTCCATTTGAATATAAAATTCTGCCTATGTAGGCAGTTGCCTCCTGGAATAAAACCTCTTGAATGTTTCCTTTTAAACTATAAACTCAAATTCTTCCTTTGGCTTTGCCCCACCCAGGTAGATCTTGGTCACATTCACCTATCTACAATCGAGTTTATAAAATAACCTACTAACGTAAGCCATGCTTCTTATTTTTATTCTACTTTGCTTTAATTTATGCTAATGAACTAATCCACCTACAACAGTCTAGAAACCAATGTAACAAAATAAGGTTCACGTTCCTAAACTGGTATTTAGAGAGAATCCCTGAGATTTGTCTCAGTGATTCAATTTTGCCTTTATTAGTCGGTTTACTTTAGATTTTCATACCGCAATGAAGTCTTCTTTGTAGTCCTGTATTAGAATATCATAAACAAAACCAGTGTGATCTTATTCGTGCACTTAATACGTATCTTAACCAATGTGATGTACGGATAGAACGAAGGGAAAAACAGACTAAAACTACAATCTCACCCTAAAGAGACCAGTAGCAAATGAGGACAATAATGACACCTCTGCATCGGTTGGTATGATGGCAACATGATGGTGAGTGAAGTGCTTACAACTATTGCCTTCTGCACCGTGATGCTCAGCCTTCTTTATTGCCCCTCAGCAAGAAGCAGAAATGAATGTAAAGGTCTATATTCTGTTCCAGTATATAGAGACTTGGTGATTTATTGCCAAAAAATTGACCTTACTCACGATCCTTACTCTTGTAAATCCCGTAAGTTCCACTCATGTTACATATATGGACTGGAATAAGAACAACTGTGGATGAAACTGGAATTTAGACCTTTGCTCAGTCCTGTTAAATCCATTTTTCATATTTTACTCTAAATTACGTGAATACACCCAACACATAAAAGCAAAAGTCCGGTTCTGTTTGAAATTAATACAATATCAGATACCCATTAAATTTTCTTTTGTATCAACACAAGACATTTTGCTGGCAGCTTATGATCTTCTGTTCACGTCATAAGCATCTTAAAGAGCGTGTGCACAAGGATGCACAAGCTGTTCCATCATCTGAAGGAGTGAGTTCTGCTCTACCAGGTGCCCTCTCGCACTGAAGGTCTCCATGACATCCCCTAGTTTTTCAGGTGGGCAGACCAGAAGCACACACGACTCAAGCCACCAGAACACTGTGGATTTATACAACGGCATCATAATATTTCTCATTTTGTTCTCAATGCCCTTCCCAAATGACCTCACTAGTCTAGTCGTCCTTGGCCACAGCTGAGCAATGAGCTGACACTTTGAGACCTATCTGCAATAAATTCAGTACCTCATCTCTGAATGGTAATGGCTAATTTAGATCATTTGTATATATAATGATTTTAATTTGCTTTGGTTTTTTTTTACACCCAGTGGAAAGGTACTTTGTACTCTGACCCTCTGTTCTGCCTCACTACTTTATAAAAAAAAAAAAAAATCACATGTGGTGTTCAAGAGCAAATAGTTACACCCTCATCTGCAAGAACCAAACCATCTCAGACCTGGTTTTGGATTTATAAACCAGAGTGACCAGTTATGCACTGTATGTCTAGAGGTCTGCAGTAATCTGGTCTGAAAGCCAGTCTTTTTTTTTTTTTTTTTCTTTCATTCATCTATTTAAGGAACCCAGAAGAAATTCCAGATTTTATAAAACAAACAGTATGGCCTTGAGGTCCAACAGTCCGAGCACAGCTCCGTATGCTGGCAGCTCATTCCATTCTGAGCGCTCTTACAAACAGGACCTCACACAAGCCCGTACCATCACGCCTGGATTATACTGCATACCACTGTTTTATAAGAGCAACATGCTGAGCAACATGGTTGTCTTTAGTATTATGGGATATTAAACTTCTACTGCAATCCCCACCTTCTCCACAAACCAGTTAAGCATCAACCCATTGGACTTTCCTGAGGTACCTTGATTGTGTGTGTTGATTTGTATACCTGTAAGCCACTAGTTATTCCAAACCTCTCTAAGTAGTTCTTGCTTTTCTTGACAGAGTTACAAAGCAGAGAATTTGAACTCCCTGAGACGTACCACACAGAGAGAGCACCTACACAGTTCCAGCTAGACTGGAGCAGCGACATTAGTATTGATAGAGAAGTGGTTAAAAAAAATCAAAACCCAAAACCAGTTCTATGAAGTTCTAAATTACTGGACATTCACTAGGGGAAAATACAGCAATTGCACAGAAGGACACAATCTGAGGAGATAAGAGTTTGTCTAGCAGTTGCCATTACCTAATTTTCAGTTTTCAGGAAACATGCCTGGTACCATTACACCTAAAGATCCAGTTTTATCTTGCCGCTGTGTTGTTAAAAGCTGAATATGGTCCATGTACCCGCATTCTGTCAGGAAAGAAACCCTAAAGCAATATGTACTGATTTATTTATACAGCAATATAGCTTAATCTAGAAGGACAGGCTGCTTTTTATCCATAAAATTGTGGATATGCATATTTCATGAAGTTGCTATCAGAACATCAGCTTTCAGGTATTTTCAGTTCAACAACAGCTGCAAGCTTTGTTTCGCAGAAATCTCAAAATCACTTATCCAAAAAGCATGAAATAAACCTTGGATACAATTTTTACCTAACATTTTATTACGGTTTGATGAACTTCTATTGATGATACGAGTCCAAACAAGTTTTGTATTTCAGCACTACACAAGGCTTTAACCTCTATATTAAAAAAAAAAATACAAAAAAGCATTACAAACCCCATTTGAAACTTGCACAAAAGTCTGTTAGTGCTACTGCAATATAGTTAAGGTGGAATTGTTTCTAAATGAACCTGCCTGGGTGATAGATGTGTCAATCTGCTCATACACCAACACATAAAATCACAGCTAAGCTTTTGTAGCAGAGTTCAAGTACAATGAGGACAGAACACGTATTACTTCTTTGCACCAAGCAGAGACACAATGAAAAGGCTGGCAGAGTGCTGGAGCGTGTACTCCGGGTGATGGGAAAGTCACGACGACTTAGCACGCTCTGCCCAATTTTCTGTTTACAATGTTAGAGAGAGTTAAGCCCTTAGGCTCCCCCGCAGCCTCAGCGCCCTGATGTTTTGTGTACAGCTTTCTGATCAAGCAAATGCTGCAAACTGGACAGACTCCAGTCTATTTTCCACTTGTGACAGAGTAGAGATGGACTGTTGCTTCCTACTGGAAGCAAAGAAAGTATTTGCCTAGTTGCAGCTCACCCAAAGTCAGTGAGTGCTGACTGAGGTTGTTATAAGTGCGTGTCTAAGACACTATTTAGGCACCTAAATTCCTCAATGGTTTGCTTGGAGTGCTGAAAACCAAACCTCCCCAGTGCGTGTCACTAGGACAAATGGGTTCTCCACACTTAAAGAAAAAAAAGAAAAAAAAAGAAAAAAGTAAGCCTAGTTCTTTATGCCACCTCTGTGTATTAGTCCTCAGTTTTCTCCTTTAAACTAAGTTTACTCCTCACAAAAGCCCTCAGTTTACCCCTCACAAAAATACTAAGGAATTTTCACATGGAAGGAAGCAATCACATCGTTTCACCCCTCAAAGAGCACATCGTCAACCTTGTGTTTACTGTCAGCACTCACAATCAGTTGTTGTTGGAAAGCAGAAATGGCAACCAGTGCATCATCATTTGCTAAGGCAGCTCTGTTTTTCCCTGGAGATACTCTACCATCATCATGAGCACAGCAGATCATACTTGTCTTACAAGATCCAGCAAGATCACAACCCTGCAGCTGCAGCTTCCATTTCAGCAAAACACCGCGCAGTATGAAGATCCCACGGAGACAAAGACAGATCAAACAGAATGTTTGCCGTGCATTGCTCAAGCTCTCCCCACTGCCTTAGAAAAGGTAACAGTACAACTTTATTTTGCATTTCTAAACACTTAAGGAAAAACAAATAAAAATTTAGATACACAAGCATTTCATCCACGAGACTGAGAAAAACCAGATGGTTGGTTGATGTTCATTCAAAGAGGGAATTTTGCTCTAACAGACTTCTGCTCCAAAGGCATTTGAAAAGTCCCTGACGGTCACAGAGACAACCAGTAACAGCCAGTATGTATGATTATCCAAAGAAAACAGGGATTTCAGTACAAGATTATCCAAGAAAACTGATGATGCAACAAAGGTGCCTTTTTTCCCCCCAAACAACTTAGAACACAATTTTAGGGAGGACAGAGGCAGTAACCTGAAGTACCTCAACACGTCAAACACCACAGAAGCAGAAATACACTGCGGAGTTAGAGCAGGGGCCATAAGGGATGAAGTCACGGTGATTTTCTGGCCCCCTGTTCAGCGCTGACCAGTGACTGACTCACAAAGGGCCGCTTGGAGTCTTTCTGCTGCCTGTACCAGGACACCGCATTCTGGCAAACCACAGGATAATTGAGGAGGAAATCAAAACCCCATGTGTGAGGAACATCTGCAAAGTCCACTTACAGCAGAAGGCACAATGAAATTCTGTGCTCAGCTTGAGTCCCTCACACTGACAAGACAAACACAGATGTGTGAGATGAAGAAAGTGGGGCTAAATGACCACAAATCACAAAGGAAGCGTGAAACTTCAGGATGAGGATGAGAATGTTCCAGCAATATAAGTGAGACAGAACCCCAGTGAGAGAAAAAATGAGAAATGAGAACCCAGCAACGGTGAACTTGGAAAGAAGTTTCTCGTTCACAAGAAACACAAAACACGCGTAGCTATGTCTATTGTCTGCTATCGCACTGCTTGAAATTTAATGCCAGGCCGTATTCCAGGGAACAAAAGCTCAGAAGAGGGAGCAATGATGCTGGTAGCTAAACTGAGCGCAGAGCTTCCCACAGAACAGGCTCAGAGGAGAAAGCATGATCCAGGGGTGAGAACATCTTGCACAACCGGAATTGCACCCCTCTCACTGACTACATGACTGAGATACTTTCGCCACCTCTTTTCTACAGAAAGGTGTTATGTCAGTCAAAACTCATCTAATAGAATGAAATCGGTTATCGACAGCCGAGCTTGGGAAAGAGACTGGACTTGGAATATTTGAACCGCTTGAAACCAGAAGAGAGGAACGTAAGTGCAACTTGGCATTTATCTCTGTTAGGTGACAAGTGAGTATTAGGTTATGCTGGAACACCACTGACATTTCAGGGGCAGTTCATATGCACAGGAGTTAGCAAATGATCAGGAGACCATTTGCAAAGGGTTGCTGGTAACTAGACGAGGAACAGGTGAAATGGGTCTGAAAAAGCCCACTGGGAGAGGTGGAAACTTACCATCACAGGTTGAGGATCAGACAAACAATCACCGCAAAATTGTTTGGAGGAAGGTGACAGGAGGTATGTACTCAGACACAAGCTTCACAGAATTTCAGGAAGTAAAAAGATCAAACGCTTTTATTATTTAAATGAAGACATACTTTACACATAAAATAATATTCCTGCTCTAGATACGGTCTCTAACCCCTGGCGAAGTTGTTTGGGTATTCATCGACTATTACTTCCTCGAACCCCACCCCTCTACAGAAAGATTCTGTTCCTTTGCCTCCTGCCCCACGCCCTAAGGGCAGGGGAGGGAAAGAAGGGATAGAATTACTGCTGCACATAGTTTATAAAGACTATAACTGCAGTCACAGAATCATCTGGTTCGAAGAGACCTTTAAGATCGAGTCCTTTTAACATCTTCCATTTAAGGGGCTTGAGCCCAATTACAATGATTAACAAATGGTATCTTGTGTCATGTTGGCGACATGGTGACAATGGCTTGCAAACAACAGCAAATGCTGTTGCAGAGAAGAGGTCTGCGCCTTTCCAAAGGACCCAGAGCTGTGTCACACAAGTGCTGAAATCAGCATGAAATTAGCTCCAGACTACTTAAGCAGCTTTGTCCTACAGAAGACTATGGAGCTTTTGATTTTAACTGCTCCTCAGAAAACCTGAACACACAGATGGGGCCTGCAGCAGCCCCAAGCTCCCATCCATCCAGACCAGAGGTCAGCAGAGCACTCCACCTCATCTCCACCTCACAGCGACAGGAGCAGGATCCTTACGCACAAGTTGCAAGCGCTCCAGTGCCACCAAAAGAGATCGGTGAATTAAGACGGTAAAAAATAATAGTAATTTGAATAGTTTAATATTAATAGTTTAATTTGGAAGGAGAGAAAAGGAATTCTTTTGATACTAATTTGACCTGGCTCCTAGGTGAGTGCACAGTGAAGATGTTCGGTGAAACAAATTACCGTAACAAAAGAACTCCCTGGAACCACAACCTGCACTTCAAGGGGATTCCTCACACCACTACAACCCAAGAAGTCATCTTGTGGGGCACACCTCTGGGTTCACACACAGGTTAGACAATTAGTAGGATAAAAATGTGCTTCAAATATTTAACAAGAGGCAAGATAAGGTCAACCAGGAATAATCTCATAGCTGAAAAAATGCACGTATACAGTTTTGATTCTTTTAGTTCTCCTGTAACGAGTGGAAAGTCACCTTTTTCAGCCAGAAGGAGCTTTTCTAATTGATACATGTTTGGCATCCTAAAAACGCATCACTGAACGCATCACTGGTGACAGGGCTAGGGGCCTTCGGAAACATCCAACATGGCAGATCCCTGCTGCAGAAGCAACAGTGAGGGAATATCAGGAGAAAAAAAAGCATTTCTCTCCTTTCCTTTTCACCAAAACAGTGAGTAAATAACTGTAGCACAATAAAGAGGGAAAGCTTCTTAAAAATGGAGTATGTTCACCATGGACAAGTGATGGCATGAGATAAGCCTGTGGCACCCTGCAGTGAAGAGTCAGATACACGAGGCATTTTCTAAGTTTCTTTGAAACGTCACTAGCCCAAGGACCTGTGGGGAAGTGGTACATTTAGACTGGGTGAGCCAGCGGTTCATTCAGACCCAAAATAATTTTCATCTTTGTTTCCAATATGAAGAACAGTGACAAATTTTGACTCATTATCCTATTTTCACTCTT
>NW_010411122.1:25139-41480 GCF_000710305.1 Buceros rhinoceros silvestris | reverse complement strand
TTTCCTTGAACAATTAATGGGGAAAATTCCTATTTTAGGCTTATTCTCTTTGAAATACTTATTTGGCATTATTACAACCGTTGACTTTGTGCTGTAAGGTTTTCAAAAGGCTTTCAAAAAGAAACATTTGTTATTCTGTGATGCTCACCAAGTGCCATTTCTTGCTTGAGAAGGCACTGTATAATAATAATACGGCTATCAAAAGAAGATCATTAACGACAGCAGGATTACCACCTCATCTTGGGACTGATCTTCTGTGTAGGCTGGAAGGGATCACCACGCCTCTGAGCAGTGCTGGTGTGATAACCATTGGGCCAGCCATAAAAATTTAACAGGATTAAAAGATGATAAGCAGCACTAAAGGGAAACAAAAAAGCTGAAAATGAGGTGGTCCTGAACTACAGGCAAAGGAGGAAACCTCGTAACTCAGATTTCCATCAGGTGTACACAGAAGGAGGAGGCAGCGTGGGAGTAAGATACAAAGAGGTTTCATTTGCCAGTAAGAAAAGATGCAGGAGGATAAAGCCATGGAACACAATAGAATAGAATGCAAATAGCTTTAGATTATCTGGGGGAAGAAAAAAAAAAGAGCTAATGAGTAACAAATGCCACTCGGTATTAAAAATCAAACAAACAAAAAGGTAATGTTGAAGCTTGGAAAGAATAAACTCGCATGAAAATTACTTGAGATGAAGCAGAACAGACTATTTAACAGTACTTCCTGTAAAGCAAAACAAAAGTGTGTACTTCATACGCTGAAAACATCAAAAAATGCAAGAGTGACTCTGTACAAGACCAGCTGTAATTCTCACAAAGTTTTGCATATTCTGCCCAGTTATTATAAAAGAAAGATGAGATAGCAGAGGAGAATCAGGAGCATCACTCTCTGCACCAACTCACAAATGACAGGAAACTAGAGGAAAAAACTGTAGACGCCATCACGTACGATGTCTGAAATGGCTATTTCACCCATGTTAAATGCTCCTGCCCTCCCACCGCAGTTCAAGGGTTATCATTTGAACAGTTGCAGACAGAAGATAAAAAAAGAGAGAAGGTCACAAAAATGCCCCCCAAAACCCCTGCAATAGGATTGGGTGGGTAATCCACACTCCCTTGTAAAACTGAGGTAACTGATTCACAAAAACTCGAAGACACTCAACGCGCTGGGTTTGAAGGGTCTTGAAGGATTCGAATGGAAATACCTTAGGACTATAATTATTAGTATTGTTGTTGTTAAATACTCCCTGGCTGTTATTCTCCTTTGACTGTTGCTTCCAACAGATTGGTTTAAATCACATAGAGTTCCCCTAATCTAATTAGATATTTCATAATAATCCGACTGTCTTTCCAGACACAATTTTACATTTATCATCTGTTAAGTAATCGCGTTTTTACATTAGACCTTAAAATGCAAGGACATTGAAAATAATGTACTGTGGCCAATTTAAATTATACCAATAAATAGCATTTGAAGGATTTAAACAGATAGCAGCAGTCATCCTCCTCTTTGTGGAGCATGAAAGTGATAAAAATGATTATTTTTCCAAGATCACTGTAATATTCATGTATCTACTTAACTTTCTTCCTTGGAAGGCCCTATTTGTTTTCTTTGAAGAAATGAATAAAAAGATTTAAAAGATTAGGATTACTCAGTACTTATGAGAAAACGAAGAGCAGCTACGACAAAGGTATGTAAAATGAGTAACAGAATGGAGGCAACTCTTACCAGATACTAATAAAAAGGCTCTCTTGCTTGGTGACATTAAAGGGAAAAAAAAAAAAACCACCAACAGGGTGGACAGACAGAAAGTCATTTGACAGAAAGTCATTTAACAGAACAGGTGGAAATGATAAAAGACTTTAGAGGGTATTGAGTTTAAATCCAATAATATTCAAAACAGAAGTCCCTTAATGTACCTGAATAGCATGAATAGTTTTGCTAGCTGGGAATTAATTATGAAACTATTGATCCTGATGGTTCAAGGCACAAAATTATCATTAGATGGAATCAAGGAAAGAGATTCCCTCTATGATATATAGCTGCTGCAGGGAGACCTACATTTTCTCCAAAGCAACCAACTTTGCTGTCAGAGAAAACACACGAGGTCAGCCGCAGGTCAAGGTGTCAGGGCCTAATAAAAAAGCAATTAATTTTAGCTGAAAAAAAAAAAAAGGAACAATCATGGATTTCACTTACTGTATCCAACAAGGAGCCTTCAGCTGACACTACTTAAATTATTTGTCCTTCACACGTTCAGCTGACAGAAGACCAAGCTTCCACTCCGCTCGTGGGAAGTTGGCTTCAGTTGTTTCTGCAATGCTGGTCTTAAAAGATCTCGCACCAGAGCTTTGAGAAGAACGGAGGTGTGTCTGTGGAGGGTGCTGGGCTAATTCAGGACCCCCGTATCATTTCCATACCCAGTGGACAGCAGATGGGGTTTATTCTTCCTACCATACTACTTGCATCACCTTCTCAATGTTTATTTCTATAAGATATCATCATATTGAATTGTGAAAAATCAGAGAGAGGAAAGAAAAAGAAAACCTATCACAGCATCTTCAGACCACCATTGCTTTTACAGCAAATCTGATTTGAGTAACAAAGCACATCTAATACCAGGCACTAATAAATCTAATAATGAATACAAATAAGGTAAGAAACATCACCTGGGTAGATATCATAGCTTAAAAAACAAGTTCAGCTTTATATTGCTAAGACTTAATGGAATTATATTTTAAAAAAATTCTTCTGAGACAATCACCCCAAGTACTATTTTCAGAAGATATAAACCAAAAGATAAGGTCAGAAAACCTCTCTCTGCAGAGAATTATTGTGGTTGTAGAGCTGTCAACAAGGACAAACACAAGCAGGATTCATTAAAAAGTTCTCTGTGCTAGCAATTTACTTTTTTCTTTTACATCATAAAAGTGACGTGGCTGTTTTTATAAGCAACCTCTGTTCAGAAAAGAGGTTGCACCCTTAAATGTGTTTATAGATAAAAAAGTCCGAGATATTAAGACTAAAATAATGAGCCCATGGTCCAGCTGTTTACAGAGTTAATGCCCTCAATCACTACCTAGACTGGCTTAATTTTTATTCCCACGGCACACATAGAAAGGAGAGACAGAAAGTTCATCAAAGCAAAGGCTGACACACAGACAGCGTGGAGTCCTTCCAGGGACTTGATGACAACTCACTACTCACACGAATGTTCAACAAAGGGAAGGAACTTAAAATTTTGCAGCAGATACTTAACCCTTTGCAGGCTCAGATCCAGCCTGACACGGTTCCCTACGCACGCCTCCAGTAGTATCCAGTAGCTCAGCACCCTGCAAAAGTCTTCCCAGCCACCTGAGTCGTTCTGCAGGCTCGCCCTGACTTTCTGCAAGGCCTATTTACACGTCGCCTTTAATTGTTTCCAACTGCGATGAGTTGCACCATGCTAATAAAACGGGAATTTTGGTAGAGGTTTATCCTTAAACCATCTGATGCTGGAAAACCTTTGTAACCAGGAGAACCTACAGCACAGGATTCAACGCTGCCTGACTCTACTCGTATACCAAGCACACCAACCAACCCAAACGCAGCACCGACTCCTCCAGTTTTCTGTATTCTGCTCATCTGTTTGAAACTCGGCATCTCCAGCTGACTGTGTTACAAACACTAAGCTCTCCACTGAGCAGACATTTGTGCTACGAAGGCAGTTAACCCTTTGAAATAATGCAAAAAATTCATCTTTAACCCACCTCAGGAAAAATTATCAGGGAAGGGCTTTGTATTTCACAAGAAACACATAGTCATTTGGTCGATGAATTCATTAGCCTCTTTTCTGCAGCACAAAACCAAAATCCACATTGGCTAACACTGCTCTTGGTCCCAGATCAAACTGACGGATCCTGACAGGCAGCTCATGGCACCGATGATTTTTACTAAATCAACAATCTCACAGCAACAAAGCAAAGGCAGCAGCAACTAAAATGCCTTCAGAATCCGGTTTGACAATAGACCTTAATAAGCAAATACAGTTTGATATCTAGCAGCTACAAAGCCAGCCTCTGGATTTGGGGGATCTGTAGGTATCTCCATGTTTAGAAACCTCAGTGTCGACTGTTCCCTGACTTCGTCTTTCACCATGTAATTTTTTAAATGAAGCCACATGTAAGCAAAAAAAAAAAAATCCCCTCCCTGCTCATTTTCACAAGTGAGTTTGTTCAAAGACAAAAATGCTTCTATGACTATTTATTGATAAAACATATGCAAAAGGCTGCACCCTTGAAAAAGAGGCCTGAATGTATTACTTAGGAGAATATTAAAGGGCTGTTAAATTCTCCCCAGCTCTCATCACAGCTCTTTGTTTCCAAAGCTCCTCGAAAAAACGTTACATTTCAACTCCCATTAATGCCTCTGATTAAGTCTTTTCCAGCTGACTCTGGATACAACTTCTTCAGTTTCTGTGCAATAAAGCAGCCTCTTGGCTGTCGTTCCAAGTGTCATCAATAATGTTCAGCTGTGGATACTCACTCACTCAAAGCTGGTCATAAGTTTAAGCAATCCAGACGGAACGAGGCTGTTCTGTTGCCCTTAAAAACAATCCTTTCGGCTTCTTCTGGAAGCACCAACCATGAAAGACAGCAAGTGTGTTGATAGGCTTCACTCTGCCTGGTGCCCTAAGCCAACAACTCTAAGAGCACACAGTTCACATCAGCTAGGAATTTTATTTAACTCTATTTTTTAAATTTCATCTGTAACTTCTTTAATAATCCCAGTTAGCGTTTCAAATTTAACAGCTGCAACAAGGAAAAAATGGAAGTTGAGCTTGCAATAGTTAGAGACCCCAGAACTGGGCAGGGAAGAGTCACTTGGACTCTGGATTTTGAATCCTCACAGAGGAGCAGAAAAACCCTAGTTTCCTAAATGTGGAGTTTAGATCAGAAGATTGTAGTAAGTGATTTTAGCACACCAGGCACAGAAACAGGGGACTGCATGTACTCTTAATATATTTATCTGCTGTTCCTAGAGAGAAAGGATTAACCACCACGCCTAAGATTTCACCCCAAGCTGGATGGGCCATGGCAGTAATGAGAGACATTGAGCCCACGGCCATCCACACCACAGTGCGTGCTCCTCAAAAGGTAGACCCCGGTCCAAGCTCAGATCATAAAAGTGGGGGTTTGGGGGGGATTTCATCATGGTCTCAGAAATCTGAAGTTCTGACATATCCCATGAGCCTTCCAGCACCCCAGGAGCGGGTAGAGCATGCTGCTACTCACAGCGGGGCTCACACAGGGGTGCCCATCAGCACAGGGCTACCTGCTCCTTTAGGTCACAGAAAGCCTAAAAGCCGTTTCCATTGCAGTACAAGCTCTTTTTCCCAAAGGTGGAAGAATACTGATGACCCAATGAGGGCAAGGAGTGAAGGAACCTACACAGAAGAGAAGGATGTACAACAGTAGAGCAAGACTAGATGGAGTATTCCTTCTACCATTCTGTGACAAAGTTACATCCAGACACTGCCCAGCCAGGCAAGACAACTATTTACCTTTTCTACTCGTAAATCACTTATAATTGGTTTTGCATAATGCATCATAGGGTTTGGGGGACTCTTAACAGTACGTGAAGAGTGAAGTAAAAGGACAGTGTGTTTATTTAGCTTTGGACTGAGCTGATACTCCTAACACATGCAAAAAAGATAGTAACTTTTTATGTTGTGGTAGAACGTGATTATATTTGGAACGTCTTTGCTTTATTGCAAAGCCACATTTATGGTCTAATTAAAATACAGGAGGGGGTTGAGAATCAGTTGGATACCCAGGAATCTATCAGAAAGCAAGTCTCCAAAGATCAGAGGCTTCCTTTGCACCTTTGTGGACTCCGTGTGTGCCTAAATAAACACACTCTTACTTTACTGCTTGAAGAACTTGCTCTGTCAGACATTCTGCAGAATCCCACTTTCAACATTTGAGCTATTTCAAAAGAAAAACCCAGCAGCAAACAAGCAAGCCAGAAACTAGCATAAAGGACAAGCATTAGTAGAGAGTTCAGCATTACAAAACCTCACACACATTAAGTTTTGTGAAACAGAACCCTCCACTATGAGAAGCACAAAGTAGACTAAACCAAATCCCTAGGATCTTGAAAACATGGAAACTTTTCTTCACCATAAAGAGTGAGCAAAAATGTATTTTACCCTCGCAGGTCCCTAAGCTCTTTCTCCACCACCATCCCCATCCTTTGCTTGGCAGTCCAGTTTTCTGGCTCCTTCTGCTACCATACGCCCTACCAGGAGAGCCTTCCCCAAAACACCTGGTTATCTCACTCTGATTATCTCAGGAACTGTATTTTCTAAAAATGAAATTTCTTTGCAAACTTTGAAAAGAAAAAAGCCTCTAAGCACATAAAAATGGCAATAGCCTACTCCAAGGGGAGCGCTATTAGGAAGACTGCGTCATTCATTTGCCGGCTCTGTCCCACTTCTCTGACAACGAAGAATAAGTTATTTCTGGAATAGTCAGAAAAATCCCCAGTTTGAGCAATTACTACACGCAATCATGTAACTAAATAGGAGGTTTCATACTGGGAGGCAAAAAGCCTACAGGAGAAAACATGAAAATATTAACTACAAAGTGACAGATCAAAGCTCCTCTCCTTCTCCCCCTCCCTGTGCTATTCCCAAAGGCTGGATTTCCTAAGGACTAAGCGAGCCTGCTTGCCAGTGGCAGCTCCTCAACACCCTTTCAAATTATTTCACAAATATTTCAGAAAGGTGACACAACCAGATTCATGGTTATTCACCAATGTTTACAAATTCAGGATAGCAAATATTACCCATCTCTCAATATTCTTGTTTATAGACAGAACATAAAGGTCCTCCACAACCAGAGATCACCCAGAGACAAACCATGCTGCACACCTGCAGAGCAACAGAAACTCTGCCCTGTCCCCCACCCCCTAGCAAACACTTTTCTGCTGAAAAAAGCAATTTTTAAGTTATCTGGGAAGCTGCAGAACCAGCAAAGGAGAAGCTGAACAGTCTAGAGAGCATGTTTAAACAGGGCTTACACAAATCCCAGCCACTTCAAACAAATTACAGACAAACCAGGGTCCTAAGATGTTTGTAGAACCTAAGATTGCTCAGAAGGTGATTCTTTGATCACTTCCATGCAGTAATAGATACTCTAAGATCGATAGCTATTAATAAAATATTTTCTTTCTCCCAATCAATATGCACACTTCTATGAAATATTCAGCACAGGTATAAAAAATGAGATCATAGCAAAGTGAGAATTCTTAACATATTCTTTCCAAGAGTATAAAATGCACATTTAGATTAAAAAAGGGAAAAACCAAGATCTGCAAAAACCTTTTTCTTACCTATTTCTCACTGTCAGACACAAGCACCAGGAGCTTTACGGAAGATTTTCTGTTGAGCTTAAGAAGCGTTATAGAATTCCTTTGTCTCAGAAATCCAGGCCTTGCTCTGGAAATTCGAAATCCAAGCAGCAAACGCAAATATACAACAGCCAAGCGCCGTGCGCTCCAGGGGTATGTCATTGTCCCATCCACTGTGACACTCCCCAGGTCACACACCCCTCAAATCCAGGTTAACGACAGCAAGTTCCCGGCCCCGTGATTGTATCCCTGATCATTTCCACTATTCCTCAAATCCAAGTGGTGGGAGTTTGGCATTCCCACATGAACGGGCTCCTCCTGGATATGGGATTTCTTTAGAAGGAACGTGTGTGCGTACGCTGTACTGGTTTTGGACACGCCAGACTCCAGATACGACACACTGCAAGATGTACACAGGCATATTGGATAAGCGTTTAAGTCTTCTTTTCCTCCAATATTTTCCAATGGTCACAAGCTCATCATTACTGGAATCAGACAAACCACATAACGTGTTCAAGCACCGAAAGCAAACATGCTAGGGAGCATACCTGGCCATTAGTCATCCATCTGACATCTCTCCTTTGTCTAGCTGAACGATGTGTTTGGACAGAAAAAGCGGCTATAGCCCAGCAAACAGAGCTCTCCCGACCCGCGAGGTCAGCCCATGCCTGGCTAACCAACCGCTGGCAGCAGCCATCAACACCATCACCACCGAGAATCGACACAGCAGCTTTAGGCCACGTCTGTCTGTCTGACTCAGCGACTCCACGCGCACTGCACCTCCTACCTGGGACTGTTCTTCAGAGCATCTTCCAACAAATCTTGCAGGTCAATGCAAAAAAAAAAAACCCCAAACCGATTCTGTGAGACGCCAATTTTGGGTGCACAGGCTCAGGATTTTCTGAAGGGATAACGTGCAGTTATTAAGAAACCCCCCATACAATATTTTTATACTCTTCAGGCACAAAGCCAAAAATAGGCTCTTAGGTTACAGAGGAGAGGAATAAAGCATATTAATGAAAAGAGATTTTAAATATTAAAAAGAACTACAAATAGAAAGGTCAAAGCATTCTCCATGTTCACGGAGAATGTGACAAGAGGTGACAAGCTTAAATTGTGGCAAGGGAGATTTAAGGTACCCATTTAAGCAAATCGTTCTAAATGGCTGAGTAAGGACCAGGGGAGGGAGAACGGAGGGACACAAGACAGGGACAAAAAGGAGATTAAGGAATTTCCCTCACTGAAGTTGTTTGGATTTTTTTTTTTAATAACAGATAGGACAAAGGATGTTTCAGAGCCTGTGGATCCTGCCTTGAGGAGGAGTGGTGAGCCTGATGCTCTTCTCTACCATTCAATTACTTCCATGATTTAGTAGGAGAGTTCAGTTCTGTGTCTGAAGAACAGTTTGTCACAAATGGTTTCTAGAAACACAATACAGCATGGGGGAAAATTCCTCGTTTGGACCAAGAAGATGACAAACCCTGGCTGTTAGAGCTCCCAAAAGATCAGACTTAGATTGAGTAACCTCTTTCCCAAAAGCAAGTTACGGCCCTGGAGGCGTTAACGCTTACGGTGGAAGCAGATGACTAAATAGGAGAACTTTTTGCTTCCAGCCACTGACATCAATCCTGCAGCCACCGCATGTTCTCAAGATGGCACGTTCCCACTACAAAATCGGTGCGGTGGCTCATTCCCTCGCTCACCTCATGGACTGCTTGTAGGAATCAAGAATTCAAGAACCACAGAAATGGATTTAGTCCATTCGGATTTAGTCCTGTATCAAAGAGAAATCCTGCCACAAGAGAGCTCACAACCAGCGCTGACCAGGTGACATAGGAAGTCTTGCCCTTGCTTGTTCTTTAGACAGACAGCTCCGTTCATGAGTCTTGAAGGAGTATTAAATCAATATCACTATATTTAGGCATGAGCTTAATGCTTAGGGTTATGCATAAGCACGAATGCGCATATGCAAAACAAGCTGGAATACTAAATTTTTGTGATAGTTTATATTCCAGTGCAAAAGCTGCAGCTAAGAAATCACGTAAAAATGCTAATTATGCCTGAGTCAAGGAATACAACTACCAGCATGATTTGCGGTCAGCTGTTTAATTAATCTTAGTATTAATAAAGTTACAGAAAATCAATGTGTCAAAGGGACTTGAAAGGATTACCAGCTGCTCTGGACAAATTAGCAACACTTCCATGCCTAGAGCACAGGAAAGCACAAAGATGTTTAATTAAACTATTTACCAGTGAGGAATTTAAATCACTATAAATATTACATTTTTAGTACTTTTTTTTCCCCCTCAGATTGAAAGCATTTAGGAGCAAATAACACGCAGTTTCCCAACGGCATTTTTTTAAAGGAAGGAATGCAAAAAAAGTTGCAGTCAAACCCTGCTGAAGTTGGGAACAAAAGAACATAACATGGCATTTAAAATTAGAGGACTGGAGAATAACTCAACTCCAGAGTAACAAAAGATCTTACGGAACTGCATGGAAAAAGGAGAAGATTTATAGCATGAAGGCGACGTGGTTACTCAGGGCCCATGCACGCTGGGCTTCAATGACCTGCTCTTGTTTCTCCTGAAAATATCAGTAGCTGTACAAACAAACCTCAGCGCTCGCCGAATCCTTCTTGGTCTGTGTTTTTCCCCACGTCTAATTTTTCTGATTCTGGTTCCTAGACTCTCTAATGCCATCACTTTCTCAGCATGAATTTGGGCAGCATGCTCCATTTTTCTGTGCCTCAGCTTCCCCTTTTCCAAAACAGTGCTTAAATACTTATCAGCCTTCCAGGGACACATTGGGAAGCTGCCCTATCCATTGGTACAGCTGACAACACAAAAAAACCGACATCCTTTTTAGGGTGATTAAAAGCAGAGCTTGCCTAAGGCAAGAGTGCACCAGTTATCTCTGCGGGACCTACCTAAGGCCAACAAGAATGGGACTGAAAGCTTTCTGTGGAGTTAACGGGGTCTGAGCATCGGTCATCTGACAGGGAATCGCTCCGGTTTTGTTTCGCTGGACTGACTCGGCACTATTCTAGCCTTTTGTTGACTTGTCCTGCAGAGCAAAGAAATGCTCTCTGGTGCAAGCACTACCTGCTAGTGCATAGATTACCCCTGCTGAACTTGGTCAACAGCCCCGGGAGAGACTTCAAACAAATGTTTCTGAATTTCAGGGCACCTAGAACTAAACATCATCTCCCTTCACGGTTCTGGGAACAGAGGTGCTACTGAGTGCGGTTCCGACAAAACAGATCTACTTATCGCTAGGAGCTAAGTAAGCCCTGTCTGGCCTTTCAGCACTTGACACGAAGATCTCTGTAAAGAAGAGACCAGCAGAGGAGTATTTTGTGACTGCTGAGTTCATAGAAGCGCAGTGCCATCCGTTCAGCTTGGCTTAAGCCCCATTTCCAAATGCATTTCGACATACCCGAGTGTCGCCCTGAGAATACAGCACAGTGAAAAGACAAATCAAGATGCGGCTTGTAGCAGGACAATGGGCTGTCCTCAGTGTGCTGAGGACAGACTGGACTCTGATGCAGGGAATGTTTCAGAGCGGCGTATATCAATATATTAGTGCCAAGTAAAATCAGGAGGGTCCAGACCTGCCTGAGGTCCTTAACCCCAGCCATACTCATCGTGCTGAACATCTGCTGCCTAACCTGTACACGGTGACCTAACTATGACCCCAACCCAATTAATATTTTCATAATGTTTCTTTAATAATTACTCACAAGATACTCACTCATGATATTGTTTAGAACAGTAAGATCTACAGAGAGCTCTTCTCCAAAACTTACCCAAAAACTATTCTACCACAGACCTCTCCCTTCACTGCTTACTGACCCAGACGTGGGTTTTCAGCTAGTGGACACGTCCCTCACTTCACCAGCTCCAGGCCATCACATGAACAGCAGTAACATTTGTTTATTGACCTTTGTGAGCATCCAAGACCCTGCACAGTACTTCAAAAGTTCAAGCGCCATACCAAAAAAATTAACGTTGCTTGCCTGCATGCTAATTTAGTTCCCTGAAAAGAGAAGGGGGGACGGGGTCAGTGGCTTAGACTGCAGAAATAGCACTGTCTTTCAAAGAGTGACCGTGTTACGGAGTGGCTGCCTAAAAGCTTCTATTCAGATCTTTTCCAAACACATACAGTGGTGCTGGATGAGAGCCCAGCGACCTGCCCTTTGAGACGGCTACTTCAGCATTAAGAAATGTGCTGCAGTATTATTATTTTTACAGGGTCAACTACCCCGCCTTGAACCTGACAGGTAAACTCCAGCAGTAAAAATCCAAAGGTACCAATTGTAGGGATAGCAAACAACTTGACCCTTTGTTCTGACCAGAGCAGGAAAATGCTGCGGTTGAGTTGGCTTTCCCAGACAGGGGAGGGGAGGAGAGGAAGGGAAGAGCAGAAGGAGGCTGCTGGTTTATTCCCTGGAAACTGAGATTCCTCAAAGCTCTATGTTTTTCTGCACTTTAGGAAGAACTTTTCCAGGAACGTGCTGCAGAGCTGCTTGTTCTAAAAGGTGCGTTGGATTCAAACTTGAACGTTACTCCAGAAGCCCCACAGGATAGAAGTCAAAGGGCCTATGAGATAACAGATCCAAATCATTAGGTTGTCTTACTTCCCCTTCTCTACCCACACCATAAATCGAATTAGCAGATAAACTAGAGACTAGTATTTAAATTCCAAGACTTCTTCTGAACAACGTATTTCTAGATAATATCAACTTTTCACGTAATTGAAATACCAAATGATGCATTTTGAAAACACTTCCCGTTTCTGTGGTAGATAAGGGCTTGCGTTTTGCGGGTATCGTTTAATTACTGTAGTGACTCATTGCTTAGAGAAGCCAAAGGTAAAAGGAATCCTGTGAATTCTGTTATCACACAAAATAAGAACTGAAAAAGGGTTAAAAGCACAGTCCAGAATTTGAATATGATGCACAACTGCAATGTAAAATCTGGAGATGGATTCCTTTCACGGAGGAAAAACATCCATCAGCATAAACAAGTAGGTTTGCATGTAGGTCGCACCCCGTTTTGGCAGAACATGCTGCTGATACATGTTGGGTGATCAGATACTTTTCCAGGCTTTTTAGAAAAGATGCTCCCAGGGCAAAACGGGCCAAGTCATTCTGGAGCCCAGAGGAGGTTTCTTCATGTTGCAAAAGGCCCTGAGTAATATATGCAATGACAGGAATAAAAACTTCTTGGAACTGTCATTGTAAAGGTCTTTTTTAAGCTTTAGTACATAATTAGTGAAGATTCGTAGGAAGCAGAAAAAATTTAAAACCCCAAAATAGAGCATTTGAGCCCAGTAGAGACTGCACAACATGAAGTGACTTATTCTTTGAATGACAGCAGAGTTTCAGGAAATTTTCAGTGTCCCATTTAGCCCCAAGGAAAACACTGTGAAATGAAGGATACTTTTAAAAATTTTATCATGAAGGTCAGGAATCTTCATCATGATCGTCTTCACAGAAAATGCCAGGACTATGCAAAAAGAGATGGGACCCACCTACACTGTCTCCTCGTCACACCGGCACGATCTGTGTAGTTATTACAGAAAACTTACAGCCTATTAAGATGAAACAGCGTTTACTTGATTGAAGGGCAGTGGGACACAGCAACCATGTACTGTAGTTTCAAACTACAGGAAGTCATATACATGCATTTTCAAAATAACACCAGAGAACAGATGCAGCCCATCGAAAATAAACTGACAGTATTTTTATTATGCAATTTATAGTGCTTCAAAAAGCGTGATCTAAATAATGCACTTTTGAAGCAAACTCCCAAACTGGGACGTTAGAAAAAAGCAACCCAAGAGAACTTATTTTTCAATGAGCAAGCAGAGTAAAAACCTGTGAAAGTCAATAAAAGGCTTTAAATTGGTAGATTCCAGTAAACGAGAACATCTGGAGCAGCAAATCTTTCAGAACGGACAAGCCCGTGATTTACCTGAGCGCAGATAAACAACCTGTCACTGTCACAGGAAGGGACGGAAAGAAGCTTCCTAGTCGAGGGTAACTTTTCTTAATAAAACTGTCCTTCACTCAACAGCTTCATTAACATTCAGAGCTCAAAGCTCTAGGACTAGGAGAGCAGAAAAACGCTGATGTACCTTTCTTGGTGAGCGTAGGTTGAAGACACTGCTAGGCTGACTAACCCGTCACAAAACACCATGGGATGAGCCTCCACGCACGAGGTCATCTGCTTATCTGAGACTGAATATTGATTATATATTAAAATAGCCACTACTTCATTTTAAATCAAAGTTCAGAATTTCATGTAACTGCAGGCTTCATCCAGAATATTATTTTAGTCCCCCTGCGACTGTATTTTCCATGCTAACAGCACAGCTTCCAGCACAGGCCCTTCTTACTGACAGCGGGAAGATCCCACTCCACAGTTCTCACCATCAGAAACGGGAAATACTATTCAAAAATTGTTTAGAGGGGAAAAAATGTTTTATCAATACCAAAACAGCACAAACCAGTTTGTTCTGGTTTGAGCCGAAGCTTCCTTGTTTTGGGAAATGGACAGATAGGAATTATTCCACGCAGTACAATAACTCCGCGTTCAGTTGGTTAAGGGAGTCAGGTGAAGGTAACGTAACGTTACGTCAGGAGTCTTTAAAAGCAGCAGGCTGGGGGGTGTTGCTCTCTCTTGGGCTCCGGACGCTTCACGGAGGGAGAGCTCCTGCGAATCTGCTGGCCCGACCAGGCCCGACCAGGCCCGAGAGCTGAGGGCCTGCACCCCCCGGTCGCTGAGGATTACGGACTTTGAACTGCTCCTCCGTGAGTCTCGTCTGAAATCGGGTGAGACATTCAGACTCCCAGCTGTTCCATGCAGGGAGTTTTCCTGCAGTTTTCTTGCTGCGCAGGGGTTTCTCCCCCTCCGTCTCGGCGCAAGAAGGATTTTACTTTCTCTGCCTGAGTGCAGCTGCAGAGTCTTCGCTCCCACCTCGCTGCTGGCTGCCTGCCGAGAGACTTGACCTTCAACAAGACTGTTAAAAACTTTTTCTCCTCTCCCCCTTTGCACCGGGTTATCTGAATCCTCTCTTCTTAGTTTTTTCCCTGTTTTCAGTTGTGTGTATATATATATAGTACTGTACAGTTGTGTGGATTTATTGTTCGTTAAAAGTTTGTTTCAGTTTCCCAAACTCAGACCGAGGTGTGAATTTTCTTCTTTCCCTTTAAACTCCTTCTGTCTCTGGCGAGATAGAAGGGATCGTTGGGAATTCGAGGAGTTACCTCGGGACCTCAACCCTTAACACAGTTTAATTTGAGAAAGATGCGGGAGTAGAAGAAACCGCACTGGAAGCTGCCTATTTAAAATTCAGCGATATCCAAATGAATTTAATTTGCTCAGTTCAAATGGACCTAGCGTTTCAATATTCACCGGCTTCCACGTGTCACCGCTCTCCACCTTCTGAAAGCCACGAGAGCACAGGGGTCAACCACCAAGGCCACCAGCACCACACGCGATCTGCCCAGGAGCAGATGGTGGCTTTGTGCCTCGATGAATTAACCTCCCAAGGCAGGACGGCTCCTGTTCCACAGAATAACTCTGCTTTCAGGACAGCAGTGTCTAAAATCAGTGCGATGCTGTGCACGTGCCGTAAGCGTGTTCGAAACTGGTTAACCTTTACCTTGAACCCATTAGAGCCTTATGCCTCCCCCCCACCAAGTCAGTTGTAATCAGAACGCCAACCCACCTCAGCCTTGCAGATTTGTGCCCAAATGCATGGTTCAATAAGATAATTCTTCATTTATTTTGCTTGAATAAAGAGGAATAAATTTTTAAAACTGAACAATCGCTACAATCTATTCGGCTTCTGCCTGCTCTATACCGGCGCCAGCATGAAGGGGAATTGCTAAGTATTCACTGCCTGATTTTTGATTATTATTATTTATTTCCTTGAGATTCATGAGGGGAAAAGTCTGTATAAACATAATGCAAGATATAAAATGGGGATTACTGCTTCTATTGCACAGCACTTATTTTAAATACATGTATTATTATAACAAAGAATTATTTCTAGATACAGTGGGCAACGAACCAAGTTCCTCCTCATCTATGTTGCATTCTTGCTGTGCTTTTTAACTGCGATGTGCACAAAGAAGTCATTTTAGTAAGGTAATAAACCTCCAAGTTATCTCATTCTATTGTTTTGTTCTCATACCTGTTCCGGATTTTCTTTTTTTTTTTTTTTTTTTCCGAGCGTTAATGAATGTTCACCCATGTCAAGCAATTTGCCTTCCTACTTCACACTGTTTCTGTAAATCACCGATACCCTGTTCTCTCAACCATTTGGACGCCTGATGATAGTGCCTTGCTGGAAGGAAAGGAGCATTTAGGGAATTAGAAGTGCACCTATGGAAAGCAGCGTCAGCTTATCAGAAAGGTTTTCTATATCACACAGCACACTGGTTTAGAACAAAATGTAAGGTCTGAAACTTCTCTGATGTGACAGATTGTAAAAGACCGAGAAAAACTCAAGACATGGGTTATATAGAAATCACTACTCTCTGGGAAAATAAAGATCCGGTTCCTGACAGCTGCTTAAGTATCAGCCTCTCCCCAGCAGTGAGCTGGACTTTCCTACAGTTCTTATAAACTACATAATTTTAGCTACAAGACATGAAAGTCAACATTTTGCGTGCCTTTCCCTAAGGATAACATGTGCATTACAACACAGGGAGTCTGGGCTGGAAATCGTTCTCACATTGAACAATCCTGTGCCACCTTTGTGCTTGAGAAAAGAGCTCACCCAACTCAATTCCAACATGGTATTGTGTCTCAAGAGAATCATAGAATCATCTGGCTAGAAGAGACCTTTAAGATCGAGTTCAACTCTTCACCTGCACTGCCAGGGTCCCTAAACCCTGTCCGTCAGCACCACACCCACACGGCTGTTAAAACCCTCCA
>NW_010411122.1:20077-24487 GCF_000710305.1 Buceros rhinoceros silvestris | reverse complement strand
ACCAGCACCCCCAGGTCCTTCTCTGCTGGGCAGTTTCCAGCCGCTCCCCCCCCAGCCTGGAACGCTGCAGGGGGTTGTTGTAGTCCAGGTGCACGACTTGCCCCTTGGTCTTACTGAATTTCATACAGTTGACCTCGGCCCATCAATCCAGCCTGTCCAGACCCATATGTGGAGCCTCCCAACCTTCAAGCAGATTGACGCATCCACCCAACTTGGTGTCATCTGCAAATTGACTGAGGGTGCCCTCGATCCCCTCATCCAGATCATTGAAAAAGCTAATAGATCTGCCTGATAATTTCCCTCTTTACCAGACAGGCGCACCATCAAAATAATCCTGAGATCAAGCACTGTGAGCGAAAGATGTTATCCAGTCAGGTACAGCTGGGCTGAGCATTTCCTCAGCTTCTCACCTTTTTCCCAAAAATTGCCAGAGAAGGTACCTTAAAAACCTCTAGATGGAAATGAGACCTCCCTCCTTCCCACTAAGAATTTTTACAGCTCATTTCTAAATAGCGTGTGTCATGGTCCTGGAGACGTTAATTCTCAGCACTAATAACACCAGTTTCCAAACCACCTAATAATAACTGGGTTTGAGGAATTTGCACAGAATCTGAGTAGTTCAGAATCTGAGTCATACGGACAACACACAGAGTATAACACTACTACTGCCGCATACCGAAGAGCTCACCTGTGCAGGAGAAATCATCCACCCGAACGTATCCCATGACGCAGTCACAGCGATAGGATCCAGGCAAGTTAACGCACACGGTATTGGCATGACAATAATGCATCTTGGCAGCGCACTCATCGATATCTGTGGGGAAGAACCGCCAGGGAAAGTTAGTCAGGCTTGGTAAAACGAATAACGTTACACAATATTAGAATAAGAGAAAAAAATCCCATTTCCAGCTCCAAAGGCAATCTGGTTGAAGTCTAGCACTAAAGAACAAAGCAAATTTAGTAGAAAAGTATGCTTTAAAATGGAGCTAAAATTCCTGTATCACAGTAATGGGTTCCTTCCACTGTTCTTCATGAAATCCCAAATTTTTTTAACTCCAGAAAAGTAACACGTACAACTGGGATTTTTCTACGACAAAGTTAAAAGGCAAAAACTGTGGCAGAGTTTTCAAACAGACAAAGCAGCATCAGAAGTAGAAGATGAGTGAGGAGCAGTAGAAACTTGACTCCATATCTCTGGGTTTTTAAGCAATCCCTACTGCTGCTGCAAATCCAAAATTCAAAACTGTTTTCACAACAGTGAGCCAAACCTATCATTTATTTGCCTGTTTAAATATCCCAAAGCTCTGTGATACTGCAGAAATCATCCTGCTTCCTTCCCCACAAAAGCAGATACTAAACCAAAGAATTCTCTTTATCTTTCTCTCAGCAGGATGGATTTTCCGCTTAGTAGCACAGATTTTACATAAAGTAATTCATGGTTTTCAAAACATTAATTCTGGTGTTATATATGTCCACACAAAGAAAGATTCATCAGGCTCAATTTTTTCTCCTTGTTATTCATTGCTCACACTGAAGAAAGGTATTCATTGACAGCACAGCTGAGGAACTTTCTCAGCTGGTGGGGTACAGAGGAGTTGGTCACCCCAGAGCGGTCTCCTACCACACCCCTCTCCACGCCACCTGTAGAGACCAAGCTACAGTCTCCCTTCTCCTCCACCACACGGTGCTGATGGAGACGCTATGGAAGAGCTAGAAGGTGTTAGCTCCATAACACCAGGATTTAACGCCAGAAGGTGGGGTGCATATGCTGACTTCTTGGTTGTCTACATTTGGGTGTCCTCTTTAACCTTCCTAAACCAAAGTAGCTGCAGCTGAGATACTCCCACATTTCCCAGCCTCTGAAAATGAAACACATGCCAGCTATACTCACACTTTCCACACTACGGACATCTGTCCGGTAGCAACTGCTAGCTAAATCACTTCGTGTTGGCCACCAAACAGCTGTCAGTTGGCAGTGATTTCTGACTGCTGCCAACTTGGGCTGAATTAGAAATGATGGCCCGGAGGCAAAAGACTTTGTATGCCACTGCAAACACCTTCAACTATCTCGTTCCCAAATTCCTGTTGTTTCTGTTGCAGTGCCACTCGATGAAATGAATTTTAAAAAGTCAGGAGCATCGATACATGGAAGATGAAAGCCAAGAAAAATCCTCACGTGTCTCGTTATCACGCCACTGAGTGCTAGAGCCACTTGGGAATCTCAGGTGTTGACGTGTGTTCACACTGTTCTGCTTGCAGCCTCTTTTTAATAGGCTTTTGGAGCATAGCTTTGAGGAGTTTTGTTCTTGCATAGCTAATAATTTTCTAGCATAAAAGGGAAAGGAACAAAAAGATGTCTGAAAAGAAAGCAGGAATTTCAAAACAGCAACCAGTTCACCTGAAAATTAACTGACGTGCTACCCTCTACCTCCAGCTGCCTCACTGGTCAACGCTTCTCCTCTTCCTTCCCCCAGAGGGAAGCAAGAGGAAGGAATGTCAAAACAGCAACCAGTTCACCTGAAAATTAACTGACGTGCTACCCTCTACCTCCAGCTGCCTCACTGGTCAACGCTTCTCCTCTTCCTTCCCCCAGAGGGAAGCAAGAGGATTGCAAGTCTCAAAGGTTCTACCTCCAGCTGCCTCACTGGTCAACGCTCCTCCTCTTCCTTCCCCCAGAGGGAAGAAAGAGGATTGCAAATCTCAAAGATGAAAGAATTGGAGCTTTGGTTCATTGCAAGCAAGGCCTACGTTACCCTAACACAAAACATGAGAACGCCCAGAGAGAATAAATTCTCAACCTATATGGATATATCACTGTAGGAGAATTTCTCAAAGGGAGACCAAGGACTCCAGGTGATGACTGTAGATCGAGGAACGGAGAACAACTGATACTGGGTTGCTGCAAAGTCCTTGGGTCCAGCAAGAAAAAGACTGGCCCTAACAAAGGAAGCAGAAGGAACAAAAGAATCCCACTGTTCAGACTTGGCTCATTTATTGAGCTCTCTCCTCAATCTTTCCTGGTGCATTTTCTACAAACCTTTTCAGTGCTCCACATTTTCTTTTCCCTTTGCAGTACCAGCCTTCTACTAATACACACATTTCCTTCACTGAGAACAATATTGAGAGGTCAAAAGCAGCAACGGTATTTTCTTATTAAAGCCTGTGGGGCAACGCTGAAGCTGTTGTTCTGGACCACAGTTCTACAAATTCTTGTAAAAGGTTAGATATTCATCACAAAAAGCTTTGGGTTTTTATTCCTATTGTTCCAGCACAACCCACAGAGCACACACCGCTATGTATCAGCTCAGCGGTAACGGAACTCCAGTTGTGATTCATGGGTATAGATTGCTTGTCGCATTTGAAATATTAGAGCTCATCTTCTAGTGGTCTTTTGAGGTGATAAAAAATACATGATTTATGTTTCTCTCCAGGCTGGTGAAGTAGTTTGTTTTTCTTTTAAAAAGGTATACTTATGGTCTTTAAAATGAGACTTGACACAGCATAATGATCACCCACATATCACCAGCTTCCATCTACGTAAGGTGGCTCTTTGCAACAACAAAGACATTAGGGCCCCAGCTTTTCAGTCAGGACCGTTACACTCCTGGGCACGCTGGTTTGGCAAGTGAATGCTACTCTGCTGGGTTCAGCTGCTTCCTGAACAGTCAGCGAAATAGAGTTCATTGCCTGTGCAGAGCTCTCTCACCTACCCTACAGCTCACCATGACTCCATGCCATTCTAAATAGAGTTTGTGAACCTACAGGGAAATACACACAGGTTATTGTCGATTATTTGAGCCAGAGCGCTCTGTAGTGCTAGGGGTATGCTGGGACAACACACAAGCTAAGCTACCTGCTTCGCACCTGATACGCTTCCTGCCGCACTGCATCACAGAATCGTCTGGTTGGGAGAGACCTTTAAGATCATCGAGTGCAACCGTTCCCCCTGCACTGCCAGGGTCCCTAAACCATGTCCCTCAGCACCACATCCACATGGCTGTTAAACCCCTCCAGGGATGGGGACTCCACCACCGCCCTGGGCAGCCTGTTCCAGTGCCGCACAACCCTCTCGGTAAAGAAGTTTTTCCTGACAGCTAACCTAGATCTGCCCTGGGGCAGCCATTTCCTCTCATCCTGTCATTCGTACATGGGAGAAGAGACCAATGCCCACCTCTCTGCAACCTCCTTTTGGGTTGTTGTAGAGAGCAATAAGGTCTCCCCTGAGCCTCCTCTTCTGCAGACTAAACAATCCCAGTTCCCTCAGCTGCTCCTCATCAGATAGGTTCCCTAAACCCTTCACTAGTTTCATTGCTGTCGCAGTTTGAAAAAGGGGGGCTGTTTCCCACCAAAAGGGATGCAACAAAATAATGTGTCGGCTGGAAAAGCAAAACCCGGCAAAACCACCACAAC
>NW_010411122.1:13096-19598 GCF_000710305.1 Buceros rhinoceros silvestris | reverse complement strand
GGGGGTGGGGGGAGGGGGAAGGAAAAGTCCAGTCCGTTCACCTGACGAAAAATTTCTCGATATACGAACTTTCTCCTGAAGCAAACTTTCCATGCAAATAAAGCATAGTCTCTCTTTCCTTCGGAGCGGCTGCAGAGAACTCTTCTTTGCCGAGGAGAGCTCTTCCCAGACTCCCACACACACACATCTGCGCCACGGGCCGGCCTGGTCGTGTCCTAAGGGAATATCTTCAAATTCCGCTGCGCGTTGGTGCCTGCTGCATCCGCCACAGAGATAAGGGGTATCGCTGGGTCAATCAGTCACGGCAAAACAGTTCACAGACCACCCCCGCCGGGAACAGGCAGAAATGGAGAAGGTTCCACCCATTTTGCAGAAGGAGTCTTCTACTGCTTCAGGGAAATAGCAGGTCATGGACGTGTCTTTCTCTCCTTGATAAAGGTTTCCAGTCCCGGGGCGTGAGATTCAAGAGTCCTGCGCGGCATATTTGAGAAAGCCGCAGCACGGACAAGATAGAGAGGACAGTAGATAGAGCAGAGGAGAAAACAAGATGTCCCCCAATCTCTCAACACACCCCCTTTTATGAGATCATTCTGGAGAGACATGTCCTCCTTCCCGGAAGCTTGGAAAAACCACAGCTCTCCGGGAAGAAGAAAGCCAGACAACAGAAGAGCATCCGGTTCCACCATGTTGGACCCAGGACAGTTGCCCTTCTCTGAACCTGCTCCAGCACTTCAACGTCCTTCTTGAAGTGAGGGGCCCAAAACTGGACAGAGTACTCAAGGTCACCTCACATGGACCAAGCAAAATGAGATGGGATGGAAAGTCAGTACAAATGGTGTTCAACCTGCGGCCAGTGAAAGAGGTTTTCTCATATCTGCAAATGTACTTTATGATCTTCACAAACCACTTAACGCTTCATGCCTGACTTGCAATCCCATTGTTAAATTATTTAAAGATGACAATCAGACACCAAATCACACGTAAAGCATCTTCTCACTGTTCATTGCCTCTAACCAAATTAATCTCTGCTGTAACGAGGGTACAGATCCTGCTAACGGCAATGGGAGTTTTGCCCATTCACCCAAAAGGCAAACTGGGCCTACCAGTCTGTAAACTCTCAGCCCTGTAGTAACCACAAGTGCACCATCTCTGGAATTGCAGGCGTTTAATACTAATCCATTTGGACATTACAGTATCATCGTCTGTTGTTTGGGGCTTCATCGTTTAACCACTGAAAGACAGTAACATTCAAATGAAACCAAGATGAAACACACTACAAAGTGTTCCAGTGCACCACCAGAGGATGGATTTGGAAACCTGCAAAGTATCAGAATCGCTTACTACATTTGCAACGACATCCCAGTTAGTCCCTTTCTGGTTGGGGAGCATATTTTCCCAAACTTAACTCTAATTTTCCAGCACTCAGCTGGACAGAAATGACAGAAAATCAAAAACAGGGGGAAAAAAGGAATAGCTTTGCAGAAAGCTCTGATCTCTAATTCATGACCCCCCGTTAGAAAACATTATTAATGGGGAGTGGAGGAGTGGGGCAGTAAATTCCTTTCCCCTCTTTTTATTCAAGCCTTGACTTGAACTGTATTAAGCCCTGGTCTAAATAATCTGCATTTTTAGAAATTTAAAAATCTGAGTTGTTATTTAAATAATATTAAATCTTGAAATACCTTCACAAGCTGATGAAATCTTATCAACAGTTTCAAAAACAGTGAAGCACAACAGGAGCGGAACATAGAGAGGAGCTAAGATTCCAGTCACCCCGTGCTTATGTGAAAATGAACACAGGTTGTTTTCGCTCCGCTGACTTAGCAGATCCTTGTTCATTACATTAAGTTTTGTTTTCCAAATTCTCCCCTGTTCTGTCCTCTCCTCCTCTTATCTCCTTCCCACTGCCAGACTCACTTGACTTGAGCTCTGCCTGCCTTTTCTGTCTGGTTTTTTACCCTTCCACTGCCTGCCGTCTTTCGCGTATGTCGACATAGCCCATACCTGGTTCTATCTTTAGCACAGGGTTAGGTTCTCAAACTGTGCAACACAGCCCTCAGGGAGCCATAAAGCACAGGACAGCAGCAGTCAGCAATTCCCTGTGAGCAGCTCGGCTTCCCTCAGTTGCCCAAGTAAGAAAAGACTAATTATTAGCTGCAAATGTTTAGGTGAGCCTTAAACCTCTTACCCAACCCGGACTCCTCAATGGCAGCTCATCTCCGCCACGGCAGGGCAGCAGCACACAGGCAACCCTCACCATTCCTCTGACTTTGAGGGATGGAGCGGCTCTCCAGGCAGAGAAACAATCCAAAATAAAGCAGATAAGCCAAGGGAAGATTTCCCTTTTAGTAAGGCTGAGTAATATTACCCTGATGTCATTAAATACCTAACAAGCTAGAAATGCCTTCAGAACTTAGGGCTGGTGCAGCATCACCCGGGAATCCATAAGGAATAAAATAACCATCAAGGATACGTAGAACAAACAAAAAGATATTTCAAACCACACACTCGCATGCAAATCACACTTGAGCAGTCACACTTTCCAGTGCAGACCAGCCCCGAACTAACGTTACGTTCCTGAGAAGGCCAAAAATGAAGACTCAAGTGAAGTTACCTTCCTCTATTTCAATACTGTGAAGCTTAGTTGTGCCAATCAGAGTCAAGAAGGCAACTAGTCCTTCTTGAACAAGGATCACAACATTAGCACTCCTTTGCTACCCATTTCTCAGCTGGATTAGCAAACACTCCACCCGGCAGCACATGGGTAAGTGGTTGCTTCCTAAAAACCTGCTCTGGTGAAATTCAGCCTTAGATATTAAAATATTGCCTAGGAATGAGATGAGCTCCCTTCCCCCATCCTTGTCAGTAATTACAGTAACATAACTCATGAGTCTCTTGACTTTAGGTTACTATTTTTTGCCTTAAAAAATGAAAATTCAAAAAAAAGAGAGCTTTTCATAACCCACATCCCCATGATCTCACCGACTCTCTGGAGCCAGGATCTTTTGACAACAGCCATTTTGGTCACCATTCCTCAAACCGCACAGCCCTACCACGGAAGACAGCACCCAACTCTTTAAAGCTTGCTGTCCAGACTGTCTAGTGTCCCTCTGAGTGACGAGATTCTCCTTCTATTTTCTATTAAATTCTGCTCCTCTCTAAGGAACACAGGAAATTCACAGTTCCCTCCTGCTTTGTCCATCATTACGCTGGCAATTTATGATACATTTTAAAATGTCTGCGTGATAGGCTTGGGGCGATGGTGCTCGAGAGCCTTAAGATCTCTTAGAAGGAAAACAGTTTATTTAAATTGAACTTTTTGTAAAAGATATTTAAATCACTTAAAAAGCTGCCATGGATGTATTAGCATTAAAGAAAATACAAGTAATGGGGTGTTGTTTTTAACAAAGGAGCTGCCTTCATTTGATAAATACGTTAACAGAAAATGTTCACAGACTTATAAATATTACTTTATTTTTAAAATGTTTGCAGCTACAGCTCTTAGGCATGGTTGATAACTTATTCATAAGGTATCTCTGACAGTTGCAAGTAACTTATTTTAAAAAATGTGCAGCCAGAATTCACATATGATAATGCACTTTAGAGAACACAGATTAAAAATAATCACAAAAAGCAGAACAAAACATTTGGGGGAACAGGTTGTGGCTAACAGCAGCAGCTCAGTCATCTGCTCAAACACGCCACAGCAACCAGCAAAACCAAGATTCTTCCTGTTTAACAGCAACTATGATGTTTAGAACTAAGCTCAGAAAAATTGCTTTATCCAGGATTATTCAAGCCTATTAATTTTTTCTAAGTATTCTTTGAACATACACTGATATCTGTGTTTAGAATGCATGGCGGCGGAACAGGCTACTGAGCAGCGTGCCTCAGTGGGTGTAAAGACTTGTCTTTAAGATGCTGCTTCATTTGCTCTTCCGCTAAGTGGCTTATGAGGGGCTTTGTAATGAACAAGCCACTTCTCAGTTTTGGAGCCTGTCCGGCCAGCAGGACTCAGAGCTTTTACCCAAGTCAGCGGCACCATCCTGGCTCTCCAGCTACGTGCTGCTGTAAGGGATTCGTGGATCTGAGGAACATTCATTACATCATTTATAGACATTACGGCAGGGAGGTTCATCATCACCTCCAGGTATTTGAACACACTCAGGAATACCAGCAGCTACCTCTCTAATTCAGGGGAATGACCTGAGGTCTATCAGAAGAAAACCCAAAGAACACTTTTATGTCCTCTCGAGCTGTATTAAGCCCTCTGAAGAGTAAAGAGCAAGATGTGACTGCTACTGATTATAAAGAGACCACTTCACCCACAATGGAGTTAATCCCAGATAAGCCGGTGCTGGCCCTGCAGGAGTTGTTGGCTCTCAGAACTTTGCCTACTCCAGGAGAAGTTCTCCACTCTCTGGTTGAGAGTACACAGGGGACTTCATGGGTTACAGAACTATTGCTCTACCCTCAAGAACAGGACTACCTAACGAACCAGCAGGTACAGTCAGTAGTATTCCTGATGATATTGCCAAGGACACTGCAAGAGATAAGAGTTGAATCCAGTGAAGGATAAAAAATAAACTCGGAAAAACAATGCAATTCAAATATGACACCTTCTGAAATCTTCTCTTATAAAAACGTGAAATTAGAAATAAGCCTGTGTAGCTCTGAGTCCCATGATGGCATCGGCTTGTTCTTTCATATTAGCTTTGTCTTAGAAACAGCTCAAAAACTGTTTGCCGTTCTTATTTATTATTTTTTAAAGGTGGTGTGTTTAGTAGTTCACATTATAAATTCCTTCATCCATCACCCGTACCTGCTCAAAGTTAGGAGACGATCATATGTGTACACGCTACCTTTCCTCAGAATAAAGCTCTCTTAAAATTCCACTGCAAATGTTAATTCTAGAATACTTAAAAATTCCTACAGATGTGCTAAGTAACACACTGGGCTACCCGAGTGTCATCCTGGTAACTGCAATGCCTGCATGGGAACAGCGACACGTAGCCCAGTGCTTATCATCACCACAGTAATGATGTCCGGCAGCTCACCAGAAATGAAGCTGTAAACAAAACGCGAAAAGCCACCAACTCTTTCTATCTATCCTGCAGCAGGTAACAGACTGAGAAAATGTGTGTCTTCCCTAAAGCAGGTTTGGGAGAAAACGGTGAGAGCATGAGGCTCATCACAAGGCATATGCGGACAAAGTCTTGCCACCAAAGATGATTTGGTGAGCCAAAACCTGGAGCGTGATGCCAAAGATCTGATCTGCACCATGACCCTCCAGTGAATCCATACAGAAATGCAACTGTCTGGACCATCTATTCCCTTCCATAGAAGATGCTCATCAGTGCCACACAATTTGCTCATCTCGGACACGGAGGGAGTTAACACTTTCCCCTGCCTAGAACCCATGACAGCCACCTCCACAAATTATTGCAGAGCCAGGAGTCGGAATAATTATAGCTAATAAATCCAACCGGACCACTCTCCCTTAGTATTTAGCACCACTCTTCCACCCATTTTTCTTCTTCAAAGACTTCTAATGCATGAGAATTTATTCTCCATCTAACTACTCCATGCCTGGCTGTAAGAGTTACCATTACGTAAGTCTATGACAAAAAAAAAGGTTAGTTTTGGGAGCAGAAGTAACCTATTACAACCCACTAGAAAACAAGGCAGTACAATCACTTCCTCCTTACAAACATAGCTCTGCTGCCTAGAAAGATTGCCTCTAGTCTACTGATCACATCCAGGGGCTCCCAAAGCCCTTCCGGCTTTCATTTGGATTTGCCTTATGAATGAAACCCCTTTTGGAGCTCAGTAAGCACAGACAAAATAAATGCTGCTCTTGGAAGAGCAATGTCACACTCCTGTAACAGATTCACCTCCTTATTTATAGTTATTTTTTTGTCTTTCTAAGGATTCTTGGAGATATCAGTGGATGCTTATATAGGGGGAAGGGACAAGGTGAGAGGAACGTGTTTTTCTCCTCCGTTCGCCTGCATTAGCTGAGCAAGATGGTTCATGGAAATAGCTACATCCATTTTCATTCAGCTAATACCTTACCTTCCCAATCCCTCTTTCTAGTTTCACTAATGGCTAGGGGTGAGCAGTGATTACTGTATCAAAATGAACAATGCTTTCTTCACGCCGCTACAGTGAGAGCAATTAAATACCTGGATCCATCAGCACTTGCTTTATACCGTCGTCCACAATTTTTGCTTTATTGGTCTATTTTTATCCCTAATACTCTTACCCAGTTTGCCTCCTCCTATCTGTGTCCTGCGCTATTGACTGTTTTACTCTTTCCAATCCACACAGATGCTATCTTCAAATGATAAATTGTCAAAGGATACCTACATAATTGATCTAGAATCCCTGTGCCCAGCAACCTTTTATTGTGGCGTTTTGAAGGACATCGTATCTCTGAAAAATGATGTGCTGATGAAAACTGGTGGTATTTGGGGTTGGTTTTTTTTTTTTGGGGGGGGGG
>NW_010411122.1:1163-13035 GCF_000710305.1 Buceros rhinoceros silvestris | reverse complement strand
TGGGGTGATGAAAACTGGGGGGTTTTGGGGTTTTTTTTTTTTTTTTGGGGGGGGGGTGGTGCTCTTTACCATGTCTAAAAAGAACCTACAGATCCTGGAAAACTACTGGTCTTGAATCTTATCACGACTTTCAATGTACACCGTTATAATAAACGTGATGTGATATGTTAGTAGCAAAAAATCATACAAAGTTAATACTCCTTCATTTTCACACTCAAGCCATTTGTTCACCCGATGGCCACTTGTGCAGTGTAAAACAGCACGGAGGTAATGGAAAAATATTGTCCCATGTTGGTAAGCACTCACTGTGCCCTGTCTTCTCTATTCATGGCCTCCACAACACGAACTGCATTTTCCTAAATGTTCTCTCTTAACATCTTTTCAACCATTCATTATTCATCTGTTCCCATCACGCCTTGTTCCTCTACCCTATGCTGGAAAATCCACGTGGAAACAGTGAACCTCAAATGTCAGAGTCATCACCATCACTAAGGTGACAGCTACTCCTCGCCTATGCCACACAAGCCAAACCACGGGGTTCCACGCAACAGAGGATTTACTGGTTTTATTTTCATAGGTCCTGATTGTCCCCGTTAATCAGGTTCCACAGAGGGTTACAGATAAATGCCTTATTCAGAAAAGAAAATTGTAGATCATTGCAAAACAGTTCCTTCCCTAGCACCCCTCTAAGCCATGCCAAACACCTTTCTTTGTTCTACATCCTTGCCACACAATCCAGTCTTATTCTTTGTGCCTTTTAAATTGAATTTCATCTGTAATGTTAAAATAAATAAGCAAACATCAGCAGAAGAAAAACACCTAATTTTAGGTGTTACAAATATTTTTCCCTAAAAACATACCCTTAATTGACATAAAAGTGCAAGATGCATTCCTCATCCAAGCAAACAGGGCGATCCGGTGTGATTTATAGCACTAGTTACTGAAAGGGGCATTTCTGGTTTGGAGATTTCAACAGGACTGCATTCCTCAGGCACAACCTGAGGCCAACTAAACAAGAGGAACGGTAAAAGGGGGAGGGGGGGGAAATCCAAGAGATGATCATAAAAATATTCTTTACCTGCAAGCCTAATTCCTGCCCCACTTAGTATGAACTTTTATTTTAATTGCTTTGCTTTGGGCTACAAAACTGAACCGGTGATTTAATGCTTTCCCCTTTGATAACAGCCAAAGTTGAGCTGCAGTTAAAAAAAAATGAAATTGGGACACCTTACTATTTCGTTTCTAGTAACTCTGCATCCAAATTACTACAGCCACTACCCTCATAATGAGTCAGTGATGTCTTTGCTCACATTTCCTCTATCAGTACCAGCTCCTGAGGAATTCATTCACACAGATTCCCTCAAGTTCCACCAAGAGCAGCCGTCAGAGCACAAAGAAAGGCGGGAGCAGAGAGATGCTGAGCCAATCCTCCCCAGCCTGGAAAGTTAACCTCAAGCATGGCTGTTGTCTGGTTGAGCTTTTAATGGGAGATCTTGTCTGGGTAAGTGCCCTCCTGCAGAAAGCCTTACTGCAAACAAGCTTTCTCAGACTCTTCCAGAAGCAGGATTTTAACTTGTAGCACGCAGCACCCTCACCTTTGGGAGCGGAGGTCAGGAACAATCACATTGTTATTTGTGATACTGAATTACTATTTTATTATCAGCATCATTATGCACATCTCAGAGCACGTTATCAGCAATCAGTCCCAATTCTGGCACGACTAAGACAGGCTGCTACCAACCTCAAGCAGTTCTCTCAAAACCCAGGCAATTTCTCTGTGAAATACAGGGCAGTGGCAGAAGCATACAGCAGGTTCAAGTAATCCTTGTGAAAGTTAAGAGAAAGATGCTATGAGCTCAACAGGCTTTGAACCAAGCTACTGAATAGCATGTGTGTGTGTACATACGTGTGTATATACACACACCGACACACTGCAGAGGGAGAGGAACCGACAGAGGTCCCGCACCGAAGGACGAGGAGGAAAGGAGAGTTGGAGCAGCATTACTGGTTCCAAGTGCTGTGCTCTGCCTCTATTTTCTAAGCTAGATTAAGTTTCATTTGAAAGCAAAATACTAACTCTTAGATTGCTGTTGATTAAAGCTTCATGGGGTTTGTCCCTGGAGAGAAGCACTATGAGAACAATGTGAGCTTCCCTATCAATATAAGGATGGAGGGTTCTGTAAACATCTAAACTGCATTTCCTCCTGGCAGGAGCTGCAGCCCCGTGAAAAGGAGCCCACAACTACACCTCATGGAAAGGACCCACACTGGAGCAGTTCATGAAGAACTGCAGCCCATAGGAAGGACCCACACTGGAGGAGTTCATGAAGGACCATCTCCTGCAGGAGGGACCCATCACTAGAGCAGGGGAAGACTCTGAGGAGGAAGGAGCGATAGAGTCAACTCATTATGACCTGAGCACAACCCCATTCCTCATCCTCTGTGCTCCTCAGGCGGAGGAGATAAAGGAATCATGAGGGAAGTTGAGCATGGGAAGAACGGAAGGGTGGGGGGAAGGTGATTTTTAGACTTATTTCTCATTACCCTACTGTGATTTGATTGGCAATAAATTAATTTCCTTATTTCGAGTCTGTTTAGCCTACAATGGTAATTGCTAAGTGATCTCCCCGACCTTATCTCAACCCACAAGCTGCCATTATCATTTTTTCCCCCCATCTTGTTGAGGAAGGGGAGCAACAGAGCAGCTTGGTGGGTACCTGGCAGCTAGCCAAGGTCAACTTCATTTACATATCCTTTTAAACTAATAATTTTAATTTTTCACAGGCTAAAGGAAATAATCTAAGCAATTATAACTCCATGTTTGGTATCTCTTAAGCACTAAAGAATGAAGAATCAGAGACCCATTTAAGATGGAGAGGCAAAACAAAGATTTTTCAAGGTACCACTCTACTTAAGTCTTGCATGGATGATGCTAATAACTAATTTCAACAGCTGATAGATGCAATTTTAATTAGGTAGGCACTGTTTTTCATTAAGGCGAGTGATGTACTGAAACCCTATTGAGTCATAAACCCATCATTTAACACAAGTGCCAGCCTTTTTGAGGCAATTCACTTGACATTCTGTTAAATCAAAGGAAAGGGGTGACTACTGCTATCTAGACTGCATCCGTATTTCTGGGTATAATAAGTGTCAGGGAAAAATTAGTAATGCACAATAGCAAGATCTGTACACGGAGCACATGCTGCTTTCTCACAGAACATGATACTCAATTAAAAAAAGAGGGTTTTTTTTTTCCAAGTCATCCTCCTTCTTCCAATAAAGAACAGCTTCTCATCCTCCTGTAGCGCATTCACAACCCCAAATATAAATATGGGCAAAGAATCTATCGACATAATAGACTGAACAATCCTGCGGTCTAATAAAGCTGAATATAGCCAGAATTTTCTCCTTAACAATCAGCTTCTACTTTCCTTACAGCTTTTCTGAAACCTTAACAACTTTGTTCCTTAGTTCTACTTCCTCATCACCTTGGCAGCCCTAAAACGCTTCTTTTGTCTTGTCACAAAAAGCTGCTCCCTGCTCTTGCACACATTCAAAGACAATAATGTTCATTCTAGCCCTTCAGCCAAATTAGACATATCTAACTCCTGGTCGTGCCTCATAAATCAGTTCCTACAACCCCTTCATCATTTTTCCAGTCCTTTCTGAAGAGCTTCCTGCTTATTAATTTTACATTATCTAACTGTATGTGCCATTTGCCTCAACGTTTCACATGCTCCGTGTCACATACTCTGCTTTGACCTTGGAAAACTAACCCCGAACTAGATTTAGACAACATATGAAGGAAAAAAAAATTTTGCAGGATTAGTGAAATTGCTGTGGTTCAATCATTCTGAGGTTTACCCAGTGGCATAAAGACCTCCTAGGCAAAGGAAGACGAGTATTCATTTCTAATACAGACCCATAGCGTATAATCCGCACTGGTTAAGGTTCTACCAATCCTCTTGCTGTTTCCCAGCTAGGTACTAGATTCTCGTTCTCTGATAAACCCCCCATAAATCTGTTATTACTTGAAACACAAGGAAGACACAGCAACCCAAGGACGATCAGTAGAGGATGCTCGCTTTACTCAAGGACAAGACTCAGCTCATGAAGTGCAGACCAACCACTCAGCTGATAAAAACCCGGAGAGTTGAAATCTGTCCTGGTTCACAAACTGGAGAACGTACATGTATTCACATATATGTAAATTAAACCAATCCTCAGTTCCCCCAGGCTAGGAGGGGCTGTGGTCACCTTCAAGAATGGCATCCTCGCACTCCTTAACACCCTGACGTGTGTATCTGGGCATCCTAAGTACAGGCATATAATTAAAGGGACATCACACACTGCAATTTGTTCAGGAATCAGTAACAAAAGATAAGCGCTAACACCAAGGCGATAAAAAGTCGAAAGCATTCATCTTCATTCAGTACTGGGAGTTTTTAAGACCTGGCTAGTAAATACTAAGAGCACATCCAGGGTATTATTACCCCGTGCTAAAATCCATATCTGGTTCTATAAGAGTAAATTAATATCTTGCAGTATCTCGTATTAAAACATCTGATTAGCCATGTTGTTGATACAATAATAATAAAATATTTGAATACTAATTCAAATATCTACTGAAAGATGAACAGCTTGTTTCCGAGGTGACCAAAGTGAATCATACTCCTTACCGAATTTCCCTTAGGTATAGCCAGCTTATGACTATCTTGAAAAAATAAATTCTTCCTCTACTCACAGCAACTGCTGCTCTTTTTTTTTTTATTCTCCAATGTGAACGCTGTTCTATTTAAGTACAAATTTCTCCAGTTCGTATTTTTTCAGTGATACAATTCATCAATCTTAATTTAACCTGCCGTTTCATCTCAAGTCCACATAAATAAATAGATAGTTGATGGCTTACAACCAACCCAAAAGGCCCAGACGTCTTGAAGGCACAGAGGAATCGGTTTGACAATAGCTATTGATGCAAGCTGATGTACAACATGAAGAAACATGTATTATGGCTTAAAACAATAGTCTCTCTGACTGCTAGACTCCTGAATTAGCCATAAACCACAGAAGATGCATTTCTGAACCCAAAAGCAGTTTGGGACAGATATAATTCTATTTACTTCAACGGAGATTTGGCTGCGCAGGTAAAAAGAAGAGTGGGGAGCAAAGAAACCACGTCAAGGCTACACAGATGGCTGCACACCAAGGCTACGCTGTCCTTCAGAAAGGGACAGGCTCTCCAGCTTGGCATTTCCACCCCTTGGACTAGACTATCCACCCAGCTATGGATATCAGCACGGCATTGAACCCGGACAACTAGCCTCTACCATGTCTTATTCAGAATAAGGGAAATCCCAATGTCCACGGTCTGGGGTTTGAGGTCTTAGTTACACTATTAAATATAAAATCATCTCATTGCATTGTTAGAGAGAAAAAAAAAAAAATCAGACAATTCAAAGATTATGTGGTTCTCTGCTGGGATCCTCCTGTTTGTCCCAAACAGGAAAAACCAAGGGAACATAAGATGACAGTGTAGTAACAAACCTGTAGGAGTAAACAACCACATTCCCACAATAAATGAGAGAGCTGTCAGTTTGACTGCCATCGCCTCCTAGGTTGGTCACTGCAGTGCAGAGACACAGGATCATGTGCCACTTGAATATATTTCAGCCCTACAAACTGTAGCAAACGGTTTTGTGCAGAAGACTTCTCCAAGTCACGGTAGAGGCCCTCCTTGGCATGGATTTGGTCGCATCCAGACCACCAGGCATATGGTAACCACCAGGCTGAATGCAAACTCAGCAGGCTGCACCAGCAGAAGAGGGTTGTGATGTTCCGTTCAGTCTGAAAGGAGAGAAGGAACATGACCATATCCACCCTTTCTCATTCCTCACCTCATCAGCCACATCCTTATTTCCCCAGCACAGCAGTCACAACGGCAGGAGGCTGCAGACTATCAGATTCCCTTGGAAACAACCCACCAGGTACAGCCCAAGTCATCACGGCATCTTACACAACTCCAAAGAAAATCAGGTTAACTCCTTCCAAATCTGAGAGAGAGAGAAGAGGCAACCTACAGATCACATAGCTGCTTCAGAAATCAGTTGGTAAGTCTTCCCTGATTCCTGACAACAGCCTGTCAACAGGGATTGTAAACCCAGTCTGTCACCATCCCTTGTCACAAACCTGGAGTTCAAAGAGACACACCACCTGTGATCTTGCTGAGGAAGTGACAACTTCTGAAAGTGCACCAACTAATGTTTTTTACCCTCTGAAACTATTTCACATGCAGCAAACAGCCCTTTGGTACAGAATATTCACCTCAGTGTTCAGATGCCAATTTCTCCTTAACCCTCTGAAAGAAAAAACGCCACGTATTCTATAGAAAAAGAGGGAGGTCAAGACTAAGAGATTCCCCACCCTCCAGTCCTTCACATTCACTCCCTGCCATTATTGATTTTCCTCAGTGGGCAAAGGCAGATGGGGGGAAATCTTTCTCTTCACAGCCGGCAAGTGCCCAAATTTTTGAGACAACGGCCATTTGTCTAAAACGCAGATTTCCTCCTGGATCTTAGGCTGTGCTTTTCTTTAAATGAATGTCACTAGTCACACAATACAGCAACACTTCCTGCAAGGCAGAGGAAAGGGTTCGCTTTATTTCTCCAACTGTGTATTTCCACAGCTTTTATTTCAGGGATTGTCAGGCTCGCAGTGTACCGTCGGGTTTGTTATTAGAGCTGTGGCAATTAGGCGTGAAATGATCATTATACCAGACCTTACCAGCTGGTTATGCCAAAAGTACCCATACAAAAAAAAAAGTGTACAGATTAGATACACACACACTGAAAAAGAATTCTATTTATTCCCCACCAACCTGATATCCCCAGTTTGTACTGTTAGTAACAGAGACTGTCAGTCATTTTCAGACTCCTAAATATTTCAGAGAGTTTTCCAAAGCCACAGACACAACCTGAAGCTTCTCCCTGCAGAATGGAAGCAGACAAATTCAGTACGAGAACAAGACGGGGATAAATATGGACTGTCTGTACTGGGAATGCGCAACAGGCTGCTCCTCGGGAACGCAGAGTTCGCAGAACTCTCACAAATCTAGAAAAGCAAACAAGTCCAGTGCCAGAAATGACTCCCCGGGGTTTGGGGAGGGATTTAGCAGAGATGGATGGCTTTGTATTTTTAGTAAACGGGACATGTGTCAAAAAAAACACAGTTTGAGCTCACAGAAATTAGAACAAATTAAGAAAGCAGCGCTCAATAACACAAGTCAAATACTTTTCTGGAGAGTGTGACGTTTCTGAAAAACCGCCTTTCAGCCTCCTAGGGGAACAAGCAACACACACAGAAAGGATGTGGAGAGGTTTGAACAAGAGTTCCTCCCACCAGGAGACCATCCCGACCGCAGTCTGGAGAAGCAGAAGCATATCAAAAGGTCTTCCTGTTCACGGCGGCGAGTTTAATCTCTGGGGAATTTTTTTTTTGTTTGTTTCATAACACTCCCTGAACATTTGCAAGTCTTCATCCCATTTCTATACATTTCCTAACACCTTCATACCTGTTAATTCCTCCATCAACAGCTGAAACACTTGCTGCTGATTCTGGAGAGTAACTTTAATAACTTCAGAACATTTGCTGATACCTACTTCAGAGATATCAATGCCTAAGCGGATCTAAGGAGTCACAACGGGCTTCACACAAGTAAACGCAAGTAATTCAAGTACTCAGAAAAGATTTGTAACCCCCATTACTAGAAGAATCAGGAGTTTGGCCTCTCCTGACACCAAATCACCACCTCTCCTCTCCCAGGTGCAGGTCTCTCTGACACCTCCACCCTGGGCATAATGTCACTTGCTACCTTGGTGGGTTTTTACTAATTTTGACAGTGATTTCTCTTAAAGACAATCATTTATGAATTCTGAACTGTCCCTATCTTCCCTTCAACCTGAGCCTGTCTGGAAAGGCAATCTTGATGCTATATTCTTCTCTTTCTAGTCCAAGCTACAGATGTGAGCATGGCTTAAAATTTTAAGAAATTCTATCAATCTAATGCCTGTTTGAATTCCCTTGAGCAGGGCAAATCTTTACATATTTAATTTTTAGGAATATATTTTAAGGTCTAGAGTTTGTCACTAACTCGCTCTTCAAAACAAAATTTCAGCCTGAAGGCTACAGCCAATTTACATACAAAAAGCCTTTGCCCATGTGCCTATCAAGTTGTCAGATTTCACAATCCGTCAGGAAAGTCTGGGTCAGGTTTTTTTGCAGAAAACTTCCAAAAAACTAGGTAAAACAGATCTTGAATGGAACGGTGTGTGCTATCACCAGCATGCGACACTTACCCACGTGAAAAAGAGCTGTTCACGCTCTGGGAATGAGGTCTCTTAGCCAGGTCTTTAATTCAAGAGGTAACAACCAATGGGCATCTTTCCTTGACTGTACTTGTATTACAGCAACTTACATCGAATTTTCAGACTGATTTCAGTGGGGTTTGGGATGTTTTGCAACAGGCAACAAAGAATGATGCAGCCTAGCTGCAGAGCTGTTACATTCTGACTAGCCATGCCTTCTACTGAAGTGACGGAAGTGAAATGACAAGTGAAATAATTTGATTGTGGATATGATAATTACAGAGAAAGACCCCATTATAAATTTTTTTCAGCTTGTAACAGTACAGCAAATAATTCTGTAAACCATTTGTCCTCCCTTCACTTGTTATCTCTTTCTTAATAACATGTTCTAGTAGTAAAAAGCATGCCCACTACCCAGAGAATCTTTTCCTTTAAAAGTACAGGAGGTTCAGACAAAGCGGCTCTTTGGAATGTCCAAATTTTAAAAATTCATAATCTCATTACTAAAAAGTATTACAAAGCTAATTAATGTACAACTGAACGTGATTATTTACAGTTATAAATCTGAAACTGAAATGAACACAGTTCTAAATCAAATAAAATACCTTATTAAAAGATGCAACTTCAGATGTTTATCAACCTCCAGAAACCAGGAGTGGAAACTATATGAAGCTGGGAGTAATCCTGCCCTAACATCCTACTGACGGAGAGGAAGTCAAACGACAAGAATACACTGAAAACATCTTTTTTTAGTGATTTTTTCAGTGGCAGTTTGCAATTTTATAACCCATCATATAAAGTCTTCGGGCTTGTTCTTTACCTCTAATCACAGTTGAGCCTCCCTAGGTACCATATCAGGGATGAAGAATTTAAAAGCTGCAAGAATCCTATAGAAAGGCTGGATAAAGAAAGAAACAGATCAAACCATCATGTATGGACTCATCTTTTCCTAACTGATCTAAAACAGGATATATAAAAAATAGTCTACGAAGAAGGCTTGGGATTTAACACACCAAATGGAGCGCCTAAGAAAGTTAACACACCTGACTGGACTGCAAGCTCAAAAATGTAGAGAAGTAACTTAAATAAAAGGTGGAAACTCTTTGGAATGAAAGTGAGAAGCACACAGCAAGGATGAAAAGTACTTCAAAGAAGATATCGGGAGTAAGCAAAAAACTTACAAGGATGGGAAAAGAGAGATTGCCAAAGCAAGCAAGCCACGTCTCCTAAGTTAGCCACACAGTAAAAATAGTACCTGAGCTCAATCTTCCAGAGGAAAACAGAAAGACCGGTGAAAGGCTCTTTTTCACCTAAGCAGAAGAGAATGAGGAAAATCAAGACTGGTTATGGATTTTCTTATTCTCATATAGATTCAATGCAAACTAACTCGGCGTAGCCCTAAACCTGGGCAAACGTCCCATTTTCTCCCAAGAGTAACAGCACAAGACAGGAGCACTTCCAGCATACTGAAAGAACCCCAAGATGAGAATACAAATTCAGGAACAGGTTTTGTAATGAAACCTATGAAGTAATGGGAACTAAAGTTTTCCCATTATAGCAGTTAGTTTCACAAACCTTTACTTGAAAACTTGGTTCTGTGGCATCCCAGATGACCACTGCTAGAGCAAAAACAACACTGGAGAACACTAACCACTGAACCTGTGCTCCAAGAAAGGAGAATTGATCAACACATACTAACGTGATTTTGACACTGAAATCAAACTTTGGAGAAGGCAGTAACTGAGGCCATGGGGTAAACTGGAGTGAGACAAAAAAAAAAATTCTATTCTCATTACAGTAGATCATTTGAGAAAAGGAATGCATTTTGATAGTAAGAGAGTTGACTACTTAGGACCTCCGGGACTCCTGTTCTCGGCAGGCCCCAGCCGCCCCATGCCCGGGTCTGTGATGTCCGGAGGTAGAGCAGCGACTCTTTCACGGGCACCCCCTTGCCGTGGGGAAAGAGCTTGCATGCCCTTGTGAGGTTGAGAGCTGTACTGGTGGTGGCATGTGCCTCCGGTGGGGTCTCCCAAGCCAGACAGGTCTCAACTGAAGGGTCAGACAAAGCGTGTCCACGGGAAGGATGGGCTCACTAGCCTTCGGGCAGCCATCCTAGGAGAAGGACAACTCTGACTCCAAACCTGGGCAGATGGAGCTCATTTAGCCTTGTAAGGCATCCATCATCTAAGAGAAGGATACTCAAACCAAACCTACGACCCGAGGACTTCGCTGTCACCGTCCAAGCTCGCTAGGCCCTGGCAGATGAACCTCAGGTGTAAAGGGTGGAACCAGTTCCGCGCACACTGTGCCTCACCTAAAAAAATCCACTGCGCAGGCTCGAAGGGTGCACTCATCGCTTGCAGTGAGCGTGGGCAAAGCCCTTCCCAGATCTTTGTTCACAAAGCCAAGCCATGATGATGATGATGACTACTTAGACAAGGGCAATATAGTGCAACTGATAAGTCTTGATTTAAACTGTGCATGATAGCATCCTCTAAGAAGTTATTTAAAAAGCAGACAATTAGGAACAAAGCATAATATGGATAGAAATCCGCCTATGGGAGGCACTACTACTAGAGTCTAGACCAGAAAAAGTGGTTCTCAGGATGGAGGAATGTTATGGACAGTACTTCTCAGGAACTACTCCTGAGACTCCTGAGGGTGATGCTGCTTAATATAGTCATTTGCACCCTTGGTTCAAGGACCAGATTGTGAAATGCAAAAATGATGCAGTGATCAGCATAGAAGAGGAGAAGATTGTCACACAGGAAGAGTGGGATGACCTGGTGAGCTAGAAAACTGAATCCGATGAAATTTAGAAGCAAAAAGTGCAATATCAGGACAAGACAAATTAATGACAAGGATTTCTGCTTTTAACTGGAGGTTCATCAACGGCAAGAAATGAAGGAGAAGCAAGCTGGTTGATAAAACAATTATGAGGTACCAATGTGTTGCAGCTGCAAAAAAGTCTAATGAATTTCTGGGATGTCTAAGACATTTTCAGTCAACTCGGAGAACAACTAATCAGATCTCATACAAAAATAGTGTGGTCATTTCTGATCACCTGTTTCGAAAACAAAACCCATACTTGTCTCCAGAAAGGGGTTTCTGAGGGAGCTATGAGGATGGGAAAATAACCTTCCTGAAGAGAGACATGGAAACCTCGGCCCTTTCAGCCTAGTTAAGCAAAGATTGAGAACACATATAATTGTATTTTCTTGTTATTGTTATAAATCGGCTTACTGTGCTTAGCTTTTTCCTATGGCTAGCTCTAAATATGGACAGAACACAGAAAAGAAAGACTTAGAAAGCTAGGTCCAACCCACTAGGGCAGAGAAGACCTTGGATGGGAGCCAGCAGTGCCTGACAATCCTGGTACTGGCCACGTACAGAGCCAGGACCTAGATTTTACTCTTGAGCCCAAGTGTCCACCTGCCAACTCCTGTGAAACCACAAAGATCACGCCTGCGGGCGGGAGCTGGCTGCAGGTGGGAGCAAGGCAGCAAAGA